>NW_025317666.1:0-41409 GCF_018873765.1 Telopea speciosissima
CCAAAACAGCCCACCTGGTCTTGTTTGAACAACAAATGAACATATGTCAAAATAGGTATCGGTTCGTAGGTCACAACCCTCAACATTGTATCCACACATCTAAGAAGAGATAAGGATACTTTTTAGCAAGTCCCAAACCCAAAAAAGTACAGAAATGCACCCAAATATCGCCAAACGACCCACCCGGTCTGGTTCAGACCGGAAATGAACATATGTCAAAATACGTACAGATTCGATGGTCACGACCCTCAACATCCCATCCACACGTCAAATAAGAGATAAGGACACTTTTTATAGAATCCCAAACCCAAAAAAGTGCAGAAATGCTCCCAAATAACCCCAAATGACACACCTGGTCTGGTTTAAACCGAAAATGAACATATGCCGAAATAGGTATCGATTCGAAGGTCACGGTCCTCAACATCCACATGTCTAATTAGAGATACGGACACTTTTTAGAAAATACCAAACCCAAAAAGTACATAAATGCCCCCAAATAACCCCAAACGACTCATCCGATTTGTTTTAAACCGAAAATGTACATATGTCGAAATAGGTATTGATTCGAAGGTCACGACCCTCAACTTCACATGCACACGTCTAATAAGAGATAAGGACATTTTTTAGAAAATCCCAAGCTAAAAAAAGTACAGAAATGCCCCAAAATAACCCCAAACGACCCATCCGGCTTGGTTTAAACCGAAAATGAACATATGTCGAAATAGGTATCGGTTCGAAGGTCATGACCCTCAACATCGCATCCACATGTCTAATAAGAGATAAGGACATTTTTTCGAAAATCCGAAGCCCAAAAAAGTTCAGAAATGCCCCCAAATAAACCCAAACGACCCACCCGGTCTGGTTTAAACAAAAATCGAACATATACCGAAATAGGTATCGATTCGAACATCACAACCCTCAACATCGCTTCCACACGTCTAATAAGAAATAAGAACACTTTTCAGAAAATACCAAACCCAAAAAATTACAGAAATGCCCCCAAATAACCCCAAACGACCCACCCGGTTTGGTTTAAACCGAAAATGAACATATGCCGAAATAGGTATCAATACGAAGGTCACGACCCTCAACATCATATCCTCATGTCTAATAAGTGATAAGGACAGTTTTTAGAACATACCAAACCCAAAAAGTACTATGCCCCCAAATAACCAAAAGACACACTCGGTCCGGTTTAAACCGACCATGAACATATGTCAATATAGGTATCGATTCGATGGTCACGACCCTTAACATCGCATCCACACGTCTAACAATAGATAAGGACACTTTTTAGAAAGTCCCAAGGCCAAAAAAGCTTAGAAATGCCCCCAAATAACCCAAACGACCCTCCTGGTCTGGTTTAAACAAAAATTGAACATATGCCGAAATAGGTACCAATTCGCAGGTCACAACCCTCAACATCGTATACACACGTCTAATAAGAGATAAGGAACCTTTTCAGAAAATCCCATGCCCCAAAAAGTATAGAAATGCCCCAAATAACCCCAAACGACCCACACGGTCTGGTTTAAATGAAAAATGAACATATGCCGAAATCGATATCGATTCGAAGGTCATGACCATCAACAACGCATCCACATGTCTAATAAGCGATAAGGACACTTTTTAGAAAATACCAAACCCAAAAAAGTACAAAAATGCCCCCTTATATCCCCAAACGACCCACCCGGTCTGGTTTAAACTGAAACAGAACATATGCCAAAATAGGTATTGATTCGAAGGTCACAACCCTCAACATCGCATCCACACGTCTAATAAGAGATAAGGACACTTTTTAGAAAATACCAAACCCAAAAAAGTGCAGAACTGCCCCCAAATAACAAAACGACACACTGGGTCTGGTTTAAATAAAAAAAGAACATATGTCGATATAGGTATCGATTCAAAGGCCACGACCCTCAACATCACCCCCACAGTTCTAATAATAGATAAGGACACTTTTTAGAAAATACCAACCCCAAAAAAATACAGAAATGCCCCCAAATAACCCCAAACGACCCTCCCGGTCTGGTTTAAACCAAAAATGAACATATGCCGAAATAGGTATTGATTCGAAGGTCACGACCCTCTGCATCCACATGTCTAATAAGAGATAAGGACACTTTTATAAAATACTAAATCCAAAAAAGTACAAAAATGCCCACAAATAAACCCAAACGACTCATCTGGTTTGGTTTAAACTGAAAATGAACATATGTCAAAATAGGTATCGATTCGAAGGTCATGACCCTCAACATCGGATCCACATGTCTAATAAGAGATAAGGACATTTTTTAGAAATTTCCAAGCCCAAAAAAGTACAAAAATGCCCCCAAATAACCCCAAACGACTCACTTGGTTTGGTTTAAACCGAAAATGAACATATGTCGAAATAGGAATCGAATCGAAGGTCACGACCCTCAACATCGCATCCATACCTCTAATAAGAGATAAGAACACTTTTTAGAAAACACCATGCCCAAAAAAGTTCAGAAATGAGCCCAAATAACCCCAAACGACCAACCCGGTCTGGTCTAAATAAAAAATGAACATATACCGAAATAGGTATCGATTCAAAGGTCACGACCCTCAACATCGCATCCACACATCTAATAAGAGAGATAAGGACATTTTTTAGAAAATACCAAACCCAAAAAAGTATAGAAATGCCCCCAAATAACCCCAAACGACCCACCTAATCTGGTTTAAACAAAAAATGAACATATGCCGAAATAGGTACCGATTCGCATATCACAACCCTCAACATCGTATCCACACGTCTAATAAGAGATAAGGACACTTTTTAGAAAATCCCAAGCCGAAAAAAGTGTAGAAATGCCCCTACATAACCACAAACAACCCGCACGGTCGGGTTTAAATCGAAAATGAATATATGCCAAAATAGGTATCGATTCAAAGGTCATGGCCCTCAACAATGCATCCACATGTATAATAAGAGATAAAGACACTTTTTAGAAAATACCAAACCCAAAAAAGTACAGAAATGCCCCCTTATAACCCCAAATGACCCACCTAGTCTGGTTCAAATCGAGAATGAACACAAGCGAAAATAGGTATCGATTCGAAGGTCACGACCGTCAACATCGCATCCAAACGTCTTATAAGAGATAAGGACATTTTTTAGAAAATATCAAACCCATAAAATTACATAAATGCCCCCAAATAACCCGAAACGATCAACCTGGTCTAATTTAAGTAAAAAATGAACATATGTCGAAACAGGTATCGATTTGAAGTCATGACCCTCAACATCTCTTCCACATGTCTAATCAGAGATAAGGACACTTTTTAGAAAATCCCAAACCGAAAAAAGTATAGAAATGCCCCTAACTAACCCTAAACGGCCCACCTGGTCTGGTTTGAACAAAAAAAGAACATATGTCGAAATAGGTATCGGTTCGCAGGTCACAACCCTCAACGTCACATCCACACATCCAAAAAGAGATAAGGACACTTTTTAGAGAATCCCAAACCCAAAAAAGTACAAAAATGCCCCCAAATAACCACAAACGACTCACCCGGTCTGGTTCCAACCGAAACTGAACGTATGCCAAAATAGGTATCGATTCGAAGGTCACGAGCCTCAACATCGCATCCACAAGTCTAATAAGAGATAAGAATACTATTTAGAAAATCACTGGCCCATAAAAGTACAGAAATAAACCCAAACACCCCCAAACGACCCACCCGGTCTGGTTTAAACCAAAAATGAACAAATGTCGAAATAGGTATTGATTCGAAGGTCACAACCATCAACATCGCATCCACATGTCTAATAAGAGATAAGGACACTTTTCAGAAGATCCCAAGCCCAAAAATGTACAGAAATGCTCCCATATAACCCCAGACGAACCACCCGATCTGGTTTAAACCGAAAATGAACAAATGTTGAAATATGTATCAATTCGAAGGTCACGACCCTTATTATCGCATCCACATGTCTAATAAGAGATAAGGACACTTTTTAGAGAATCCCAAACCCAAAAAAGTATAGAAATGCCCCCAAATAACCCCAAACGACCCACCCGATCTGTTCTATACCGAAAATGAACATATGCCATAGTAGCTATCGATTCGATGGTCACGACCCTCAACATCGCATCCACACATCTAATAAGAGATAAGGACACGTTCAAGAAAATCCCAAGCCCAAAAAAGTATAGAAATGCCCCAAAATACCCCAAAATGACCCACCTGGTCTGGTTTAAATAGAAAATGAACATATGTCGATATAGGTATCGATTCGAAGGTCACGACCCTCAACATCGCATCCACATGTCTAATAAGAGATAAGGACACTTTCCAGAAATCCAAGCCCAAAAATGTACAGAAATGCTCTCAAATAACCCCAAATGACCCACCCGGTCTGGTTTAAACCGAAAAGGAACCAATGTTGAAATAGGAATCGATTCGAAGGTCACGACCCTTAACATCGCCTCCACACGTCTAATAATAGATAAGGACACTTTTTAGAAAATACCAAACCCAAAAAAGTACAGAAATGCCCCCCAAATAACCCCAAACGACCCTCCCGGTCTGGTTTAAGCTGAAAATGAATATATGCCAAAATAGGTATCGATTCGAAGGTCACGACTGTCAACATCCACATGTCTAATAAAAGATAAGGACAGTTTTTAGAAAATACCAAACCCAAAAAAGTCTAGAAATGCCCCCAAATAACCCCAAACGACCCATCCGGTTTGGTTTACACCAAAAATGAACATATGTCGAAATAGGTATCGATTCGAAGGTCACGACCCTCAACATCCCATCCACACGTCTAATAAGGGATAAGGACATTTTTTAGAAAATCCCAAGCCCAAAAAAGTACAAAAATGCCGCCACATAAACCTAAATGACCCACCCGGTATGGTTTAAACAAAAAATGAACATATGCCATTGTAGCTATCGTTTCGAGGGTCACGACCCTCAACAGCGCATCCACACGTCTGATAAGAGATAAGGACACTTTTTAGCAAATCCCAAGCCCAAAAAAGTATAGAAATGCCCCCAAATAACCACAAACGACCCACTTGGTCTGGTTTAAACCGAAGATGAACATATGTCAAAATAGGTATCGATTCTAAGGTCACGACCCTCAATATCGCATCCGGAAGTCTAACAAGAGATAAGGACACTTTTCAAAAAATGCCAAACCTAAAAAAGTAAAGAAATGCGCCCAAATAACCCCAAACGACCCACCCGATCTGGTTTAAATCGAAAATGAACATATGCCAAAATAGGAATCGATTCGAAGGTCACAACCCTCAACATCGCATACACACGTCTAATAAGAGATAAGAACACTTTTGAGAAAATCCCTGGCCCATAAAAGTATAGAAATGCCCCCAAATAACCCAAAAGACCCACCCGGTTTAGTTTAAACCGAAAATGAACAAATGTCGAAAGAGGTATCGATTCAAAGGTTACGACCCATAACATCGCATCCACACTTCTAGTAAGAGATAAGGACACTTTTTAGAAAATACCAAACCCATTAAAGTACTGAAATGCCGCCAAATAACGCCAAGCGACCCACCCAGTTAGGTTTTGGCCGAAAAAGAACATATGTCCAAATAGGTATCGATTCAAAGATCATGACCCTCAACATCGCATCCACATGCCTAATAAGAGATAAGGACACTTTTTAGAGAATCCCAGGCCCAAAAAAGTATAAAAATTGCTCCAAATAACCCCGAACGACTCACCCGGTCTGGTTTAAACCAAAAATGAACATATGCCGAAATAGGTATCGATTCGAAGGTCACGACCTTCAACATCACATACACACGTCTACTAAAGGATAAGGACACTTTTAAGAAAATCCCAAGCCCAAAAAAGTATAGAAATGCCCCCAAATAGCCCCAAACGACTCACCCGGTTTGGTTTAAACTGAAAATGAACATATGTCGAAATAGGTATCGATTCAAAGGTCACGAGCCTCAACATCGCATCCACAAGTCTAATAAGAGCTAAGAATACTTTTTAGAAAATCCCTGGCCCATAAAAGTACAAAAATAAACCCAAACACCCTCAAATGACCCACCCAGTCAGGTTTAAATCGAAAATGAACATATGTCAAAATAGGTATCGATTCGAACGTCACGACCCTCAACATCGCATCCACATGTCAAATAAGAGATAAGGACACTTTTCAGAAAATCCCAAGCCCAAAAATGCATAGAAATGCTCTACAATAACCCCAAATGACCCACCCGGTCTGGTTTAAATCGTAAATGAACAAATGTTGAAACAGGTATCGATTCGAAGATTATGACCCTCAACATCGCATCCACATGTCTAATAAGAGATAAGGACACCTTTTCGAGAATCCCAAACCCAAAAGAGTACGGAAATACCCCCAAATAACCCCAAACGACCCACCCGGTCTGTTTTAAACCGAAAATGAACATATGCTGTAGTAGCTATCGATTCGATGGTCACGACCCTCAACATCGCATCCACACGTCTAATAATAGATAAGGACACTTTTTAGAAAATCCCAGGCCCAAAAAAGTACAGAAATGCCCCCAAATAACCCCAAACGACCCACCCGGTCTGGTTTAAAACGAAAATGAACATATGTCAAAATAGGTATCGATTCAAAAGTCACTACCCTCAACATCGCATCCACACATCTAATAAGAGAAAAGGACACTTTTTAGAAAATACCAAACCCAAAAAAGTACAGAAATGCCCAAAAATAATGCCGAACGACCCACTCGGTTAGGTTTTAACTGAAAATGAACATATGTCCAAATAGGTATCAATTCGAAGGTCACGACCCTCAACGTCGCATCCACACCTCTAATAAGAGATAAGGACACTTTTTCAAAAATCCAAGGCCCAAAAAAGTACAGAAATTCCCCCTAATAACCCCAAACGACCCACTCGGTCTGGTTTAAACCAAAAATGAACATATGTCGAAATAGGTATTGATTCGAAGGTCAAGACCCTCAACATTGCTTCCACAAGTCTAATAAGGGATAAGGACGCCTTTTAGAAAATTCCAAACCCAAAAAAGTACTGAAATGCCCCCAAATAACCCAAACGACGCTCCCGATCTGGTTTAAACTGAAAATGAACATATGTCGAAATAGGTATCGATTCGAAGGTCACGACCCTCAACATCGTACCCACACATCTAATAATAGATATGGATACTTTTTAGAAAATCCCAAACTCAAAAAAGTACAAAAATGCCCCGAAATAACCCTAAACGACACACCGGGTCTGGTTTAAACCAAAAATGAACATATGCCGAAGTACGTATCGATTTGATGGTCACGACCCTCAAGATCGCATCCACACGTGTAATAATAGATAAGGACAAGTTTAAGAAAATCCAAAGCCCAAAAAAGTACAAAAAAACCCCCAAATAATCCCAAACGACCCACCTGGTCTGGTTTAAACGAAAAATTAACATATGTTGAAATAGGTATCGATTCAAAGGTCACGACCCTCAACATCGCATTCATATGTCCAATAAGAGAAAAGAACACTTTTCAGAAACTCCAAGCCCAAAAATGTACAGAAATGCTCTTAAATAACCCCAAATGACCCACCCGATCTGGTTTAAACCGAAAATGAACAAATGTTGAAATAAGTATCATTTCGAAGGCCCCGACCCTCAACATCGTATCCACATGTCTAATAAGAGATAAGGACACCTTTTAGAGAATCACAAACCCAAAAAAGTATGGAAATGCCCCCAAATAACCCCAACAACCCACCCGGTTTGTTTTAAACAAAAAATGAACATATGCCGTAGTAGCTATCGATTCGATGGCCATGACCCTCAACAGCGCATCCACACGTCTAATAAGAGATAATGACACTTTTTAGCAAATCCCAAGCCCAAAAAAGTATAGAAATGCCCCCAAATGACCCACCTGGTCTGGTTTAAACCGAAGATGAACATATGTCAAAATAGGTATCGATTCTAAGGTCACGACCCTCAACATCGCATCCAAAAGTCTACTCAGAGATAAGGACAGTTTTCAGAAAATACAAAACCCAAAAATGTACAGAAATGCCCACAAATAACCCCAAACGACCCACCCGGTCTGGTTTAAACTGAAAATGAACATATGTCAAAATAGGTATCGATTCGAAGGTCACGACCCTCAACATCGCATCCACACATCTAATAAGAGTTAAGGAAACTTTTTAGAAAATCCCAAAACCCAAAAAAATATAGAAATGCACCCAAATAATCCCAAACGACCCACCCGGTATGGTTTAAACCAAAAATGAACATATGCCAAAAAAGGTATCGATTCGAAGGTCACGACCCTCAACATCGCATCCACTCGTTTAAGCAGAGATAGGGACACTTCTTAGAAAATACTAAGCACAAAAAAGTACATAAATACCTCCAAATTACCCCAAACGACTCACCTGGTCTGGTTTAAACGAAAAATGAACACATGTCAAAATAGGTATCGATATGAAGGTGACGACCCTCAACATTGCATCCACACGTCTAATAAGAGATGATGACACTTTTTAGAAAATACCAAATCCAAAAAAGTACAGAATTGCCCAAAAATAACGCCAAATGACCCACCCGATTAGGTTTAAACAGAAAATGAACATATGTCGGAATAGGTATCGATTCGAAGGACACGACCCTCAACATCGCATCCACATGTCTAATAAGAGATAAGGACACTTTTTAGAAAATCCCAGGCCCAAAAAAGTATAGAAATGCCCCCAAATAACCCAAAACTACCCACCCGGTCAGGTTTAAACCGAAAATGAACATATGTCAAATTAGGTATCGATACGAATGTCACGACCCTCAACATCGCATCCACACATCTAATAAGAGATAAGGACACTTTTTAGAAAATCCCAAACCCAAAAAAGTACAGAAATGCACCCAAATAATCCCAAACGACCCACCCGGTATGGTTTAAATCGAAAATGAACATATGCCAGAAAAGGTATCGATTCGAAGGTCACGACCCTCAACATCACATCCACTCGTTTAAGCAGAGATAGGGACACTTCTTAGAAAATACTAAACACAAAAAAGTACATAAATACCCCCAGATTACCCCAAACGTCTCACCTAGTCTGGTTTAAACCGAAAATGAACACAAGTTGAAATAGGTATCGATATGAAAGTGACAACCCTCAACATCGCATCCACAGGTCTAATAAGAGATGAGGACACTTTTTAGAAAATACCAAACCCAAAAAAATACAGAATTGCCCAAAAATAACGCCAAATGATCCACCCGATTAGGTTTAAACAGAAAATGAACATATGTCGGAATAGGTATCGATTCGAAGGTCACGACCCTCAACATCGCATCCACATGTCTAATAAGAGATAAGGACACTTTTTAGACAATCCCAGGCCCAAAAAAGTATAGAAATGCCCCCAAATAACCCAAAACTACCCACCCGGTCAGGTTTAAATCGAAAATGAACATATGTCAAATTAGGTATCGATACGAAGGTCACGACTCTCAACATCGCATCCACACATCTAATAAGAGATAAGGACACTTTTTAGAAAAACACAAACCCAAAAAAGGACAGAAATCCACCCAAATAACACCAAACTACCCACCCGGTCTGGTTTAAACCGAAATTCAACATATGCTAAAATAGGCATTGATTCGAAGGTCACGACCCTCAACATCGCATCCACTCGTCTAATAAGGGATAAGGACATTTTTAAGAAAATCCCAAGCCCAAAAAAGTACAAAAATGCTGTCACATAAACTCAAAAGACCCACCCGGTATGGTTTAAATAAAAAATGAACATATGCCATTGTAGCTATCGATTCGAGGGTCACGACCCTCAACAGCGCATCCACACGTCTGATAAGAGATAAGGAAACTTTTTAGCAAATCCCAAGCCCAAAAAAGTATAGAAATACCCCCAAACGATCCACCTGGTCTGGTTTAAACCAAAGATGAACATATGTCAAAATAGGTATCGATTCTAAGGTCGTGACCCTCAACATCGCATTCGGAAGTCTAATAAGAGATAAGGACACTTTTCAAAAAATGCCAAATCTTAAAAAGTATAGAAATGCGCCCAAATAACCCCAAACGACCCACCCAATCTGCTTTAAATCGAAAATGAACATATGCCGAAGTAGGAATCGATTCGAAGGTCACAACCCTCAACATCGCATACACACGTCCAATAAGAGATAAGAACACTTTTGAGAAAATCCCTGGCCCATAAAAGTATAGAAATGCCCCCAAATAACCCAAAAGACCCACCCGGTTTAGTTTAAACCAAAAATGAACAAATGTCGAAAGAGGTATCGATTCGAAGGTTACGACCCATAACATCGCATCCACACTTCTAATAAGAGATAAGGACACTTTTTAGAAAATACCAAACCCATAAAAGTACAGAAATGCCCCCAAATAAGGCCAAACGACCCACCCGGTTAGGTTTTGGCCGAAAATGAACATATGTCCAAATAGGTATCGATTCGATGGTCATGACCCTCAACATCGCATCCACACGCCTAATAAGAGATAAGGACACTTTTTAGAGAATCCCAGGCCCAAAAAAGTATAAAAATGGCTCCAAATAACCCCGAACGACTCACCCGATCTGGTTTAAACCAAAAATGAACATATGCCGAAATAGGTATCGATTCGAAGGTCACGACCTTCAACATCACATACACATGTCTACTAAGGGATAAGGACACTTTTCAGAAAATCCCAAGTCCAAAAAAGTACAGAAATGCCCCCAAATAACCCCAAACGACTCACCCGGTTTGGTTTAAACCGAAAATGAACATATGTCGAAATAGGTATCGATTCAAAGGTCACGAGCCTCAACATCGCATCCACAAGTCTAATAAGAGATAAGAACACTTTTTAGAAAATCCCTGGCCCATAAAAGTACAGAAATAAACCCAAACACCCTCAAATGACCTACCCAGTCAGGCTTAAATCGAAAATAAACATATGTTAAAATAGGTATCGATTTGAACATCACGACCCTCAACATCACATCAACATGTCAAATAAAAGATAAGGACACTTTTCAGAAAATCCCAAGCCCAAAAATGCATAGAAATGCTCTACAATAACCCCAAATGACCCACCCGATCTGGTTTAAATCGTAAATGAACAAATGTTGAAACAGGTATCGATTCGAAGATTATGACCCTCAACATCGCATCCACATATCTAATAAGAGATAAGGACACCTTTTAGAGAATCCCAAACCCAAAAGAGTACGGAAATACCCCCAAATAACCCCAAACGACCCACCCGGTCTGTTTTAAACCAAAAATGCACATATGCTGTAGTAGCTATCGATTCGATGGTCACGACCCTCAACATCGCATCCACACGTCTAATAAGAGATAAGGACACTTTTTAGAAAATCCCAGGCCCAAAAAAGTACAGAAATGCCCCCAAATAACCCCAAACGACCCACCCGGTCTGGTTTAAAACAAAAATGAACATATGTCAAAATAGGTCTCGATTCGAAAGTCACTACCCTCAACATCGCATCCACACATCTAATAAGAGAAAAGGACACTTTTTAGAAAATACCAAACCAAAAAAAGTACAAAAATAACGCCAAACGACCCACTCGGTTAGGTTTTAACTGAAAATGAACATATGTCCAAATAGGTATCAATTCGAAGGTCACGACCCTCAACATCGCATCCACACCTCTAATAAGAGATAAGGACACTTTTTCAAAAATCCAAGGCCCAAAAAAGTATAGAAATTCCCCCTAATAACCCCAAACGACCCACTCGGTCTGGTTTAAACCGAAAATGAACATATGTCGAAATAGGTATTGATTCGAAGGTCAAGACCCTCAACACTGCTTCCACAAGTCTAATAAGGGATAAGGACACCTTTTAGAAAATTCCAAACCCAAAAAAGTACTGAAATGCCCCCAAATAACCCCAAACGACGCATCCAATCTGGTTTAAATCGAAAATGAACATATGTCAAAATAGGTATCGATTCGAAGGTCACGACCCTCAACATCGTACCCACACGTCTAATAATAGATATGGATACTTTTTAGATAAACCCAAACTCAAAAAAGTACAAAAATGCCCCGAAATAACCCTAAACGACAAACCGGGTCTAGTTTAAACCAAAAATGAACATATGCCGAAGTACGTATCGATTCGATGGTCACGACCCTCAAGATCGCATCCACACGTCTAATAATAGATAAGGACAAGTTTAAGAAAATCCAAAGCCCAAAAAGGTACAAAAATACCCCCAAATAACCCCAAACGACTCACCTGGTCTGGTTTAAACGGAAAATTAACACATATTGAAATAGGTATCGATTCAAAGGTCACGACCCTCAACATCGCATTCATATGTCTACTAAGAGATAAGGACACTTTTCAGAAACTCCAAGCCCAAAAATGTACAGAAATGCTCTTAAATAACCCCAAATGACCCACCCGATCTGGTTTAAACCGAAAATGAACAAATGTTGAAATAGGTATCATTCCGAAGGCCCCGACCCTCAACATCGTATCCACATGTCTAATAAGAGATAAGGACACCTTTTAGAGAATCACAAACCCAAAAAAGTATGGAAATGCCCCCAAATAACCCCAAACGACCCACCCGGTTTGTTTTAAACAAAAAATGAACATATGCCGTAGTAGCTATTGATTCGATGGTCGCGACCCTCAACAGCGCATCCACACGTCTAATAAGAGATAAGGATACTTTTTAGCAAATCCCAAGCCCAAAAAAGTATAGAAATGCCCCCAAATGACCCACCTGGTCTGGTTTAAACCGAAGATGAACATATGTCAAAATAGGTATCGATTCTAAGGTCACGACCCTCAACATCGTATCCAAAAGTCTACTCAGAGATAAGGACAGTTTTCAGAAAATACAAAACCCAAAAATGTACAGAAATGCCCACAAATAACCCCAAACGATCCACCCGGTCTGGTTTAAACTAAAAATGAACATATGTCAAAATAGGTATCGATTCGAAGGTCACGACCCTCAACATTGCATCCACACATCTAATAAGAGTTAAGGAAACTTTTTAGAAAATCCCAAACCCAAAAAAGTATAGAAATGCACCCAAATAATCCCAAACGACCCACCCGGTATG
The DNA here is from genome assembly GCF_018873765.1 of Telopea speciosissima. Classification (NCBI taxonomy): domain Eukaryota; kingdom Viridiplantae; phylum Streptophyta; class Magnoliopsida; order Proteales; family Proteaceae; genus Telopea; species Telopea speciosissima. The sequence goes on from NW_025317666.1 coordinate 13,133, forward strand.
GTTTAAACCGAAAATGAACATATGCCAAAAAAGGTATCGATTCGAAGGTCACAACCCTCAACATCGCATCCACTCGTTTAAGCAGAGATAGGGACACTTCTTAGAAAATACTAAACACAAAAAAGTACATAAATACCCCCAAATTACACCAAACGACTCACCTGGTCGGGTTTAAACCGAAAATGAACACATGTCAAAATAGGTATCGATATGAAGGTGACGACCCTCAACATTGCATCCACACGTCTAATAAGAGATGAGGACACTTTTTAGAAAATACCAAAGCCAAAAAAGTACACAATTGCCCAAAAATAACGCCCAATGACCCACCCGATTAGGTTTAAACAGAAAATGAACATATGTCGGAATAGGTATCGATTCGAAGGTCACGGCCCTCAACATCGCATCCACATGTCTAATAAGAAATAAGGACACTTTTTAGAAAATCCCAGGCCCAAAAAAGTATAGAAATGCCCCCAAATAACCCAAAACTACCCACCCGGTCAGGTTTAAACCGAAAATGAACATATGTCAAATTAGGTATCGATACGAAGGTCACAACCCTCAACATCGCATCCACACATCTAATAAGAGATAAGGACACTTTTTAGAAAATCACAAACCCAAAAAAGGACAGAAATGCACCCAAATAACACCAAACTACCCACCCGGTCTGGTTTAAATCGAAATTCAACATATGCTAAAATAGGCATCGATTCGAAGGTCACAACCCTCAACATCGCATCCACACGTCTAATAAGAGATAAGAAAACTTTTTAGAAAATCCCAAACCCAAAAAAGTACAGAAATGCCCCTAAATAAATCCAAACGACCCAACTGGTCAGGTTCGGACCGTAAATAAACATATGTCAAAATACGTATCGATTAGAAGGTCTTGCTCCACAACATCGAATCCACACGTCTAATAAGAGATAAGGAGTCTTTTTAGAAATTCCCTAACCCCAAAATGTACAGAAATGCCCCCAAATAACCTCGAATGACCCACTTAATCTGGTTTAAACCGAAAATGAACATATGTCAAAATAGGTATCGTTTCGAAAGTCACGACAATCAACATCGCATGCACACGTCTAATAAGAGATAATGACACTTTTTATAAAATACCAAACCCAAAAAAGTGCAGAAATGCCACAAAATAACGCCAAATGACCCACCCGGTTAGGTTTTAACCAAAAATGAACATAGGTTGAAATCGGTATCGATTCGAAGGTCAATACCCTCGACATCGCATCCATACATCTAATAAGGGATAAGGACACTTTTTAGAAAATCCCAGGCCCAAAAAAATACAGAAATGCCCCCAAATAACCCCAAACGACCCACCCGGTCTGGTTTCAACCGAAAATGAACATATGTCAAAATAGGTATCGATTCGAAAGTCACTACCCTCAACATTGCATCCACACGTCTAATAAGAGATAAGGACACTTTTTAGAAAATACCAGGCCCAAAAGAGTACAGAAATGCCCTCAAATAACCCCAAACGACCCACCCGGTCTGGTTTAAACCGAAACTGAATATATGTCAAAATAGGTATCGATTCGAAAGTCACTACCCTCAACATCGCATCCACACATCTAATAAGAGATAAGGACACTTTTTAGAAAATATCAAACCGAAAAAAGTACAAAAATGCCCCAAAATAACGCCAAACGCCGACCCGGTTAGATTTTAATCGAAAATGAACATATGTCGAAATAGGTATCAATTTGAAGGTCACGACCCTCAACATCGCATCCACACGTCTAATAAGACATAAGGATAGTTTTTAGAAAATCCCAGGCCCAAAAAAGTACAGAAATACCCCCAAATAACCCCAAATGAACCACCCGGTCGGGTTTAAACCGAAAATGTACATATGTCAAAATAGGTATTGATTCGAAGGTCACGACCCTCAACATCGCATCCACATGTCTAATAAGAGATAAGGACACTTTTTAAAAAATCACAAACCCAAAAAAGGACAGAAATGCACCCAAATAACACCAAACTACCCATCTGGTCTGGTTTAAATCGAAATTCAACATATGCTGAAATAGGCATTGATTCGTAGGTCACAACCCTCAACATCGCATCCACACGTCTAATAAGAGATAAGGAAACTTTTTAGAAAATCCCAACCCCAAAAAAGTACAGAAATTCCCCTAAATAAGCCCAAACGACCCAGCCGATCAGGTTCAGACCGTAAATAAACATATGTCAAAATACGTATCGATTATAAGGTCTTGCCCCTCAACATCGAATCCACACATCTAATAAGAGATAAGGAGTCTTTTTAGAAATTCCTAAACCCCAAAAAGTACAGAAATGCCCCCAAATAACCTCGAATAACCCATTCAATCTGCTTTAAACCGATAATGAATATATGTCAAAATAGGTATCGTTTCGAAAGTCACGACCCTCAACATCACATGCACACGTCTAATAAGAGATAAGGACACTTTTTATAAAATACCAAACCCAAAAAAGTGCAGAAATGCCACAAAATAACGCCAAACGACCCACCCGGTTAGGTTTTAACCAAAAATGAACATATATCGAAATCGGTATCGATTCGATGGTCACGACCCTCGACATCGCATCCACACGTCTAATAAGAGATAAGGACACTTTTTAGAAAATCCCAGGCCCAAAAAAGTACAGAAATGCCCCCAAATAACCCCAACCGACGCACCCGGTCTGGTTTAAACCGAAAATGAACATATTTCGAAATAGGTATCGATTCGAAAGTCACGACCCTCAACATCATATCCACACGTCTAATATTAGATATGGATACTTTTTAGAAAATTCCAAACTCAAAAAAGTACAAAAATGCACCCAAATAACCCTAAACGACACACAGGGTCTAGTTTAAACCAAAAATGAACATATGCCGAAGTAGGTATCGATTTGATGGTCACAACCCTCAACATCACATCCACAAGTCTAATATGGGATAAGGACACATTTAAGAAAATCCAAAGCCCAAAACAGTACCTATCCAAAAAAAAAAAAAAAAAAAAAAAAAAAGAAGCCCAAAACAGTACAAAAATGCCCCAAATACCCCCAAACGACCCACCTGGTCTGTATTAAACGGAAAATGAACATATGTCGAAATAGGTATCGATTCAAAGGTCACGACCTTCAACATCGTATCCACATGTCTAATAAGAGATAATGACACTTTTCAGAAACTCCAAGCCCAAAAATGTACAGAAATGCTCTTAAATAACCCCAAATTACCCACCCGGTCTGGTTTACACCAAAAATGAACAAATGTTGAAATAGGTATCGTTTCGAAGGTCCCGACCCTCAACATCGCATCCACATGTCTAATAAGAGATAAGGACACCTTTTAGAGAATCACAAACCCAAAAAAGTATGGAAATGCCCCCAAATAACCCCAAACGACCCACCCGGTTTGTTTTAAACAAAAAATGAACATATGCGGTAGTAGCTATCGATTCGATGGTCACGACCCTCAACAGCACATCCACACGTCTAATAAGAGATAAGGACACTTTTTAGCTAATCCCAGGCCCAAAAAAGTATAGAAATGCCCCAAAATAACCCAAAACCACCCACCCGGTTTGGTTTAAACCGAAAATGAACTTATGTCAAATTAGGTATCGATACGAAGGTCACGACCCTCAACATCGCATCCACACGTCTAATAAAAGATAATGACACTTTTTAGAAAATCACAAACCCAAAAAGGACAGAAATGCACCCAAATAACACCAAACTACCCACCCGGTCTGGTTTAAACCGAAATTCAACATATGCTGAAATAGGCATCGATTCAAAGGTCACAACCCTCAACATCGCATCCACACGTCTAATAAGAGATAAGGAAACTTTTTAGAAAATCCCAAACCCAAAAAAGTACAGAAATGCCCCTAAATAAGCCCAAACGACCCAACCGGTCAGGTTCAGACCGTAAATAAACATATGTAAAAATACGTATCGATTATAAGGTCTTGGCCCTCAAATCGAAAAAAGTACAAAAATGCCCCAAAATAACGCCAAACGCCCACCCGGTTAGGTTTTAACCAAAAATGAACATATGTCGAAATAGGTATCAATTCGAAGGTCACGACCCTCAACATCGCATCCACACGTCTAATAAGACATAAGGACACTTTTTAGAAAATCCCAGGCCCAAAAAAGTACAGAAATGCCCCCAAATAACCCCAAACGAACCACCCGGTCTGGTTTAAACCGAAAATGAACATATGTCAAAATAGGTATTGATTTGAAGGTCACGACCCTCAACATCGTATCCACTCATCTAACAAGAGATAGGGAAACTTCTTAGAAAATACTAAACACAAAAAAGTATTGAAATGCCCCCAAATAACCCTAAACGACGCACCTGGTCTGGTTTAAACCAAAAATGAACATATGTCGAAATAGGTATCGATTCGAAAGTCATGACCCTCAACATCGTATCCACACGTCTAATAATAGATATGGATACTTTTTAGAAAATTCCAAACTCAAAAAAGTACAAAAATGCCCCCAAATAACCCTAAATGACACACAGGGTCTGGTTTAAACCAAAAATGAACATATGCCGAAGTAGGTATCGATTCGATGGTCACAACCCTCAACATCGCATCCACACGTCTAATATGGGATAAGGACAGGTTTAAGAAAATCCAAAGCCCAATAAAATACAAAAATGCCCCCAAATACCCCCAAACGACCACCTGGTCTGGTTTAAACGAAAAAGGAACATATGTCGAAATAGGTATCGATTCAAAGGCCACGACCCTCAACATCGCATCCACATGTCAATTAAGAGATAAGGACACTTTTTAGAAACTCCAAGCCCAAAAATGTACAGAAATGCTCTCAAATAATCCCAAATGACACACCGGTCTGGTTTAAACGAAAATGAACAAATAGTAAAATAGGTATCGTTTTGAAGGCCCCGACCCTCAACATCGCATCCACATGTCTAATAAGAGACGAGGACACCTTTTAGAGAATCACAAACCCAAAAAAGTATGGAAATGCCCCTAAATAACCCCAAACGACCCACCCGGTTTGTTTTAAACCAAAAATGAACATATGCCGTCGTAGCTATCGATTCGATGGTCACGACCGTCACCAGCACATCCACACGTAGAATAAGAGATAAGGACACTTTTTAGAAATTACCAAGCCCAAAAGAGTACAGAAATACCCCCAAATAACCCCAAACGACCCACCCGGTCTGGTTTAAAACAAAAATAAACATATGTCAAAATAGGTATCGATTCGATAGTCCCTACCCTCAACATCGCATCCAGATGTCTAATAAGAGATAAGGACACTTTTTAGAAAATATCAAATCGAAAAAAGTACAAAAATGCCCCAAAATAACATCAAACGCCTACCCGGTTAGGTTTTAACCAAAAATGAACATATGTCGAAATAGGTATCAATTCGAAGGTCATGACCCTCAACATCGCATCCACACATCTAATAAGACATAAGGACACTTTTTAGAAAATCCCAGGCCCAAAAAAGTACAGAAATGCCCCCAAATAACTCCAAACGAACCACCCGGTTTGGTTTAAACCAAAAATGAACATATGTCGAAATAGGTATCAATTCGAAGGTCACGGCCCTCAACATTGCTTCCACAAGTTTAATAAGAGATAAGGACACCTTTTAGAAAATTCCAAACCCAAAAAAGTACCGAAATGCCCCCAAATAACCCCAAACGACGCACCTGGTCTGATTTAAACCAAAAATGAACATATGTCAAAATAGGTATCGATTCGAAAGTCACGACCCACAACATCGTATCCACACGTCTAATAATAGATATGGATACTTTTTAGAAAATCCCAAACTCAAAAAAGTACAAAAATGCCCCCAAATAACCCTAAATGACACAGTGTCTGGTTTAAACCAAAAATGAACGTATGCCGAAGTAGGTATCGATATGATGGTCACAACCCTCAACATCACATCCACACTTCTAATATGGGATAAGGACACGTTTAAGAAAATCCAAAGCCCAAAAAAGTACAAAAATGCCCCCAAATACCCCCAAACGACCCACCTGGTCTGGTTTAAACGAAAAATGAACATATGTCGAAATAGGTATCGATTCGAAGGGCACGACCCTCAACATCGCATCCACATGTCTAATATGAGATAAGGACACTTTTCAGAAACTCCAAGCCCAAAAATGTACAGAAATGCTCGCAAATGACCCACCCGGTCTGGTTTAAACCGAAAATGATCAAATGTGGAAATAGGTATCCTTTCGAAAGTCATGACCCTCAACATCGCATCCACATGTCTAATAAGAGATAAGGACACCTTTTAGAGAATCACAAACCCAAAAAAGTAAGGAAATGCCCCCAAATGACCCTGCCGATCTGTTTTAAACCAAAAATGAACATATGCCGTTGTAGCTATCGATTCGAGGGTCACGACCCTCAATAGCGCATCCACACGTCTGATAAGAGATAAGGACACTTTTTAGCAAATCCTAAGCCCAAAAAAGTATAGAAATGCCCCCAAATAACCCTAAACGACCCACCTGGTCTGGTTTAAACCGAAGATGAACATATGTCAAAATAGGTATCGATTCAAAGGTCACGACCTTCAACATCGCATCCAGAAGCCTAATAAGAGATAAGGACACGTCTAAGAAAATCCAAAGCCGAAAAAAGTACAAAAATACCCCCAAATACCCCAAAACGACCCACCTGGTCTGGTTTAAACGAAAAATGAACATATGTCGAAATAGGTATCGATTCAAAGGTCATGACCCTCAACATCGCATCCACATGTCTAATAAGTGATAAGGATACTTTTCGGAAACTCCAAGCCCAAAAATGTACAGAAATGCTCTTAAAATAACCCCAAATGACCCACCCGGCCTTGTTTAAACCGAAAATGCACAAATGTTGAAATAGGTATCGTTTCGAAGGCCCCGACCCTCAACATCGCATCCACATGTCTAATAAGAGATAAGGACACCTTTTAGAGAATCACAAACCCAAAAAAGTATGGAAATGCCCCCATATAATCCCAAACGACCCACCCGGTTAGGTTTTAACCAAAAATGAACATATATCGAAATCGGTATCGATTCGATGGTCACGACCCTCGACATCGCATCCACACGTCTAATAAGAGATAAGGACACTTTTTAGAAAATCCCAGGCCCAAAAAAGTACAGAAATGCCCCCAAATAACCCCAACCGACGCACCCGGTCTGGTTTAAACCGAAAATGAACATATTTCGAAATAGGTATCGATTCGAAAGTCACGACCCTCAACATCATATCCACACGTCTAATATTAGATATGGATACTTTTTAGAAAATTCCAAACTCAAAAAAGTACAAAAATGCACCCAAATAACCCTAAACGACACACAGGGTCTAGTTTAAACCAAAAATGAACATATGCCGAAGTAGGTATCGATTTGATGGTCACAACCCTCAACATCACATCCACAAGTCTAATATGGGATAAGGACACATTTAAGAAAATCCAAAGCCCAAAACAGTACCTATCCAAAAAAAAAAAAAAAAAAGAAGCCCAAAACAGTACAAAAATGCCCCAAATACCCCCAAACGACCCACCTGGTCTGTATTAAACGGAAAATGAACATATGTCGAAATAGGTATCGATTCAAAGGTCACGACCTTCAACATCGTATCCACATGTCTAATAAGAGATAATGACACTTTTCAGAAACTCCAAGCCCAAAAATGTACAGAAATGCTCTTAAATAACCCCAAATTACCCACCCGGTCTGGTTTACACCAAAAATGAACAAATGTTGAAATAGGTATCGTTCGAAGGTCCCGACCCTCAACATCGCATCCACATGTCTAATAAGAGATAAGGACACCTTTTAGAGAATCACAAACCCAAAAAAGTATGGAAATGCCCCCAAATAACCCCAAACGACCCACCCGGTTTGTTTTAAACAAAAAATGAACATATGCGGTAGTAGCTATCGATTCGATGGTCACGACCCTCAACAGCACATCCACACGTCTAATAAGAGATAAGGACACTTTTTAGCTAATCCCAGGCCCAAAAAAGTATAGAAATGCCCCAAAATAACCCAAAACCACCCACCCGGTTTGGTTTAAACCGAAAATGAACTTATGTCAAATTAGGTATCAATACGAAGGTCACGACCCTCAACATCGCATCCACACGTCTAATAAGAGATAATGACACTTTTTAGAAAATCACAAACCCAAAAAGGACAGAAATGCACCCAAATAACACCAAACTACCCACCCGGTCTGGTTTAAACCGAAATTCAACATATGCTGAAATAGGCATCGATTCAAAGGTCACAACCCTCAACATCGCATCCACACGTCTAATAAGAGATAAGGAAACTTTTTAGAAAATCCCAAACCCAAAAAAGTACAGAAATGCCCCTAAATAAGCCCAAACGACCCAACCGGTCAGGTTGGACCAAGTAAATAAACATATGTAAAAATACGTATCGATTATAAGGTCTTGGCCCTCAAATCGAAAAAAGTACAAAAATGCCCCAAAATAACGCCAAACGCCCACCCGGTTAGGTTTTAACCAAAAATGAACATATGTCGAAATAGGTATCAATTCGAAGGTCACGACCCTCAACATCGCATCCACACGTCTAATAAGAGATAAGGACACTTTTTAGAAAATCCCAGGCCCAAAAAAGTACAGAAATGCCCCCAAATAACCCCAAACGAACCACCCGGTCTGGTTTAAACCGAAAATGAACATATGTCAAAATAGGTATTGATTTGAAGGTCACGACCCTCAACATCGTATCCACTCATCTAACAAGAGATAGGGAAACTTCTTAGAAAATACTAAACACAAAAAAGTATTGAAATGCCCCCAAATAACCCTAAACGACGCACCTGGTCTGGTTTAAACCAAAAATGAACATATGTCGAAATAGGTATCGATTCGAAAGTCATGACCCTCAACATCGTATCCACACGTCTAATAATAGATATGGATACTTTTTAGAAAATTCCAAACTCAAAAAAGTACAAAAATGCCCCCAAATAACCCTAAATGACACACAGGGTCTGGTTTAAACCAAAAATGAACATATGCCGAAGTAGGTATCGATTCGATGGTCACAACCCTCAACATCGCATCCACACGTCTAATATGGGATAAGGACAGGTTTAAGAAAATCCAAAGCCCAATAAAATACAAAAATGCCCCCAAATACCCCCAAACGACCCACCTGGTCTGGTTTAAACGAAAAAGGAACATATGTCGAAATAGGTATCGATTCAAAGGCCACGACCCTCAACATCGCATCCACATGTCAATTAAGAGATAAGGACACTTTTTAGAAACTCCAAGCCCAAAAATGTACAGAAATGCTCTCAAATAATCCCAAATGACACACCCGGTCTGGTTTAAACTGAAAATGAACAAATAGTAAAATAGGTATCGTTTTGAAGGCCCCGACCCTCAACATCGCATCCACATGTCTAATAAGAGACGAGGACACCTTTTAGAGAATCACAAACCCAAAAAAGTATGGAAATGCCCCTAAATAACCCCAAACGACCCACCCGGTTTGTTTTAAACCAAAAATGAACATATGCCATCGTAGCTATCGATTCGATGGTCACGACCATCACCAGCACATCCACACGTAGAATAAGAGATAAGGACACTTTTTAGAAATTACCAAGCCCAAAAGAGTACAGAAATACCCCCAAATAACCCCAAACGACCCACCCGGTCTGGTTTAAAACAAAAATAAACATATGTCAAAATAGGTATCGATTCGATAGTCCCTACCCTCAACATCGCATCCAGATGTCTAATAAGAGATAAGGACACTTTTTAGAAAATATCAAATCGAAAAAAGTACAAAAATGCCCCAAAATAACATCAAACGCCTACCCGGTTAGGTTTTAACCAAAAATGAACATATGTCGAAATAGGTATCAATTCGAAGGTCATGACCCTCAACATCGCATCCACACATCTAATAAGACATAAGGACACTTTTTAGAAAATCCCAGGCCCAAAAAAGTACAGAAATGCCCCCAAATAACTCCAAACGAACCACCCGGTTTGGTTTAAACCAAAAATGAACATATGTCGAAATAGGTATCAATTCGAAGGTCACGGCCCTCAACATTGCTTCCACAAGTTTAATAAGAGATAAGGACACCTTTTAGAAAATTCCAAACCCAAAAAAGTACCGAAATGCCCCCAAATAACCCCAAACGACGCACCTGGTCTGATTTAAACCGAAAATGAACATATGTCAAAATAGGTATCGATTCGAAAGTCACGACCCACAACATCGTATCCACACGTCTAATAATAGATATGGATACTTTTTAGAAAATCCCAAACTCAAAAAAGTACAAAAATGCCCCCAAATAACCCTAAATGACACAGTGTCTGGTTTAAACCAAAAATGAACGTATGCCGAAGTAGGTATCGATATGATGGTCACAACCCTCAACATCACATCCACACTTCTAATATGGGATAAGGACACGTTTAAGAAAATCCAAAGCCCAAAAAAGTACAAAAATGCCCCCAAATACCCCCAAACGACCCACCTGGTCTGGTTTAAACGAAAAATGAACATATGTCGAAATAGGTATCGATTCGAAGGGCACGACCCTCAACATCGCATCCACATGTCTAATATGAGATAAGGACACTTTTCAGAAACTCCAAGCCCAAAAATGTACAGAAATGCTCGCAAATGACCCACCCGGTCTGGTTTAAACCGAAAATGATCAAATGTGGAAATAGGTATCCTTTCGAAAGTCATGACCCTCAACATCGCATCCACATGTCTAATAAGAGATAAGGACACCTTTTAGAGAATCACAAACCCAAAAAAGTAAGGAAATGCCCCCAAATGACCCTGCCGATCTGTTTTAAACCAAAAATGAACATATGCCGTTGTAGCTATCGATTCGAGGGTCACGACCCTCAATAGCGCATCCACACGTCTGATAAGAGATAAGGACACTTTTTAGCAAATCCTAAGCCCAAAAAAGTATAGAAATGCCCCCAAATAACCCTAAACGACCCACCTGGTCTGGTTTAAACCGAAGATGAACATATGTCAAAATAGGTATCGATTCAAAGGTCACGACCTTCAACATCGCATCCGGAAGCCTAATAAGAGATAAGGACACGTCTAAGAAAATCCAAAGCCGAAAAAAGTACAAAAATACCCCCAAATACCCCAAAACGACCCACCTGGTCTGGTTTAAACGAAAAATGAACATATGTCGAAATAGGTATCGATTCAAAGGTCATGACCCTCAACATCGCATCCACATGTCTAATAAGTGATAAGGATACTTTTCGGAAACTCCAAGCCCAAAAATGTACAGAAATGCTCTTAAAATAACCCCAAATGACCCACCCGGCCTTGTTTAAACCGAAAATGCACAAATGTTGAAATAGGTATCGTTTCGAAGGCCCCGACCCTCAACATCGCATCCACATGTCTAATAAGAGATAAGGACACCTTTTAGAGAATCACAAACCCAAAAAAGTATGGAAATGCCCCCATATAATCCCAAACGACCCACCCGGTTTGTTTTAAACCAAAAATTAACATATGCCGTAGTAGCTATCGATTCGATGGTCACGACTCTCAACAGCACATCCACACGTCTAATAAGAGATAAGGACACTTTTTAGCAAATCCCAAGCCCAAAAAAGTATAGAAATGCCCCCAAATAACCCCAAACGACCCACCTGGTCTGGTTTAAACCGAAGATGAACATATGTCTGAATAGGTATCGATTCTAAGGTCACGACCCTTAACATCGCATCCAGAAGTCTAATCAGAGATAAGGACACTTTTCAGAAAATACAAAACCCAAAAATGTATAGAAATGCCCACAAATAACCCCAAACGACCCACCCGGTCTGGTTTAAATCGCAAATGAACATATTTCGAAATAGGTATCGATTCGAAGGTCACGACCCTCAACATCGTATCCACACATCTAATAAGAGTTAAGGACACTTTTTAGAAAATCCCAAACCCAAAAAAGTACAGAAATACCACAAAATAATGCCAAACGACCCACCCGGTTAGGTTTAAACCGACAATGAAAATATGCCAAAAAAGTGTCGATTCGAAGGTCACGATTCTAAACATCACATCCACTCGTCTAACAAGAGATAGGGATAGTTATTAGAAAATACTAAACACAAAAAAGTACAAAAATACCCCCAAATTACCCCAAACGACCCACCTGGTCTGGTTTAAACCGAATATGAACACATGTCGAAATAGGTATCGATTCAAAGGTCACGACCCTCAACATCGCATCCACACGTCTAATAAGAGATGAGGACACTTTTTAGAAAATACCAAACCCAAAAAAGTACAAAATTACCCAAAAATAACGCCAAACGACCCAACCGGTTAGCTTTTAACAGAAAATGAACATATGTCGGAATAGGTATCGATTCGAAGGTCACGACCCTCAACATCGCATCCACACGTCTAATAAGAGATAAGGACACTTTTTAGAAAATCCTAGGCTCAAAAAAGTATAGAAATGCCTCCAAATAACCCAAAACGACCCACCCGATCTGGTTTAAATCGAAAATGAACATATGTCAAATTAGGTATCGATACGAAGGTCACGACCCTCAACATCGCATCCACACATCTAATAAGAGATAAGGACACTTTTTAGAAAATCACAAACCCAAAAAAGGACAGAAATGCACCCAAATAACACCAAACTACCCACCCGGTCTGGTTTAAACCGAAATTCAACAAATCTGAAATAGGCATCGATTCGAAGGTCACAACCCTCAACATCGCATCCACACGTCTAAGAAGAGATGAGGAAACTTTTTAGAAAATCCTAAACCCAAAAAAGTACAGAAATGCCCCAAAATAAGCCCAAAAGACCCAACCGGTCAGGTTCGGACCGTAAATAAATATATGTCAAAATACGTATCGATTAGAAGGTCTTGCCCCTCAACATCGAATCCACGCGTCTAATAAGAGATAAGGAGTCTTTTTAAAAATTCCTAAACCCCAAAAAGTTCGAAAATGCCCACAAATAACCCCAAACGACCTACCCGGTCGGGTTTAAATCGAAAATGAACATATGTCGAAATAGGTATCGATTAGAAGGTCACGACCCTCAACATCGAATCCACACATCTAATAAGAGTTAAGGACACTTTTTAGAAAATCCCAAACCCAAAAAAGTACAGAAATGCCACAAAATAACGCCAAACCACCCACCCGGTTCGGTTTAAACCGATAATGAAAATATGCCAAAAAAATATCGATTCGAAGGTCACGACCCTCAACATCACATCCACTCGTCTAACAAGAGATAGGGACAGTTATTAGAAAATACTAAACACAAAAAAGTATAGAAATGCCCCCAAATTACCCAAAACAACCCACCTGGTTTGGTTTAAACCGAAAATGAACACATGTCGAAATAGGTATCGATTCGAAGGTGACGACCCTCAACATCGCATCCACACGTCTAATAAGTGATGAGGACACTTTTCAGAAAATACCAAACACAAAAAAGTAAAGAAATGCCTAAAAATAATGCCAAATGACCCACAAGGTTAGGTTTTAACCGAAAATGAACATAAGTCGGAATAGGTAACGATTCGAAGGTCACGACCCTCAACATCGCATCCACACGTCTAATAAGAGATAAGGACATTTTTTAGAAAATCCCAGGCCCAAAAAAGTATAGAAATGCCCCCAAATAGCCCCAAACGACCCACCCGGTCTGGTTTAAACCAAAAATGAACATAAGTCAAAATAGGTACGGATACAAAGGTAACGAACCTCAACATCGCATCCACACGTCTAATAAGAGATAAGGACACTTTTGAGAAAATCATAAACCCAAAAAAATACATAAATGCACCCAAATAACACCAAACTGCCCACCCGGTCTGGTTTAAACCGAAATTCAACATATGTTGACATAGGCATCGATTCGAAGGTCACAACCCTCAGCATGAATCCACACGTCTAATAAGAGATAAGGACTCTTTTTAGTAATTCCCAAACCCAAAAAAGTACGAAAATGCCCCTAAATAACCCCAAACGACCCACTCAGTCTGGTTAAATTGAAAATGAACATATGTCCAAATAGGTATCGTTTCGAAAGTCACGACCCTCAACATTGCATCCACACGTCTAATAAGAGATAAGGACACATTTTATAAAATACCAAACCCAAAAAATTGCAGAAATGCCCCAAAATAACGCCAAACGACGCACCTGGTTAGGTTTTAATAGAAAATGAACATATGTCAAAATCGGTATCGATTCGAAGGTCACGACCCTCAACATTGCATCCACACGTCAAATAAGAGATAAGGACACTTTTTAGAAAATCCCAGGCCCAAAAAAGTACAGAAATGCCCCCAAATAACCCCAAACGAACCACCCGGTCTGGTTTAAACCAAAAATGAACATATGTCGAAATAGGTATCGATTCGAAGGTCACGGCCCTCAACATTGCTTCCACAAGTCTAATAAGGGATAAGGACACCTTTTAGAAAATTCCAAGCCAAAATAGTATTGAAATGCCCCCAACTAACCCCAAACGACGCACCTGGTTTGGTTTAAACCAAAAATGAACATATGTCGAAATAGGTATCGATTCGAAGGTCACGACCCTCAACATCGTATCCACACGTCTAATAATAGATATGGATACTTTTTAGAAAATCCCAGACTCAAAAAAGTATAAAAATACCCCCCAAATAACCCTAAACGACACACATGGTCTGGTTTAAACCAAAAATGAACATATGCCGAAGTAGGTATCGATTCGATGGTCACGACCCTCAACATCGCATCCACACGTCTAATAAGAGATAAGGACACGTTTAAGAAAATCCAAAACCCAAAAAAGTACAAAAATGCCCCCAAATACCCCCAAACGACCCACCTGGTCTGATTTAAACGGAAAATGAACATATGTCAAAATAGGTATTGATTCAAAGGTCACGACCCTCAACATCGCATCCACATGTCTAATAAGAGATAAGGACACTTTTAAGAAACTCCAAACCCAAAAATGTACAGAAATGCTCTCAAATAACCCCAAATGACCCACCCGGTCTTGTTTAAACCGAAAATGAACAAATGTTGAAATAGGTATCATTTTGAAGGTCACGACCCTCAACATCGCATCCACATGTCTAATAAGAGATAAGGACACCTTTTAGAGAATCACAACTCCAAAAAAGTACAGAATACCCCCAAATAACCCCAAACGATCCACCCGATCTGTTTTAAACCAAAAATGAACATATCCCATAGTAGCTATCGATTCAATGGTCACGACCCTCAACAGCGCATCCACACGTCTAATAAGAGATAATGACACTTTTTAGCAAATCCCAAGCCCAAACAAGTATACAAATGCCCCCAAATAAACCCAAATGACCCACCTGGTCTGGTTTAAACCGAAGAAGAACATATGCCAAAATAGGTATCGATTCTAAGGTCACGACCCTCAACATCGCATCCAGAAGTCTAATAAGAGATAAGGACACTTTTCAGAAAATTCAAAACCTAAAAATGTATAGAAATGCCCACAAATAACCCCAAACGACCCACCCGGTCTGGTTTAAACCGAAAATGAACATACGTCAAAATAGGTATCGATTCGAAGGTCACGACCATCAACATCGTATCCACACATCTACACTTTTTAGAAAATCCCAAACCCAAAAAAGTACAGAAATGCACCCAAATAATCCCAAACGACCCACCCGGTATGCTTTAAACCGAAAATGAACATATGCCCAAAAAGGTATCGATTCGAAGGTCACGACCCTCAACATCACATCCACTCATCTAACAAAAGATAGGGACACTTATTAGAAAATACTAAACACAAAAAAGTACAGAAATGCCCCCAAATTACCCCAAACGACCCACCTGGTCTGGTTTAAACCGAAAATGAACACATGTTGAAATAGGTATCGATTCGAAGGTGACGACCCTCAACATCGCATCCACACGTCTAATAAGAGATGAGGACACCTTATAGAAAATACCAAACCCAAAAAAGTACAGAAATGCCCAAAAATAACGCCAAATGACCCACCCGGTCAGGTTTTAACCGAAAATGAACATATGTCGGAATAGGTATCGATTCGAAGGTCACGACCCTCAACATCGCATCCACACGTCTAATAAGAGATAAGGAAACTTTTTAGAAAATCCAAGGCCCAAAAAAGTATAAAAATGCCCCCAATTAGCCCCAAACGAACCACCTGGTCTGGTTTAAACCGAAAAAGAACATATGTCAAAATAGGTATCGATACGAAGGTCATGACCCTCAACATCACATCCACACGTCTAATAAGAGAAAAGTACACTTTTTAGAAAATCACAAACCCAAAAAAGGACAAAAATGCATCCAAATAACACAAAACTACCCACCCGATCTGGTTTAAACCGAAATTCAACATATGTTGAATAAGGCATCGATTCGAAGGTCACAACCCTCAACATCGCATCCACACATCTAATAAGAGATAATGACACTTTTTAGAAAACCCCAAACCCAAAAAGTATTGAAAAGCCCCTAAATAAGCCCAAACGACCCAACCGATCAGGTTCGGACCGTAAATAAACATATGTCGGAATACATATCGATTTGAAGGTCTTGCCCCTCAACATCGAATCCACACGTCTAATAAGCAATAAGGACTATTTTTAGAAATTCCCAAACGCCAAAAAGTATAGAAATGCCCCCAAATAACCCCAAACGACCCACTCAGTCGGGTTTAAACCGAAAATGAACATATGTGAAAATAGGTATCGTTTCGAAAGTCACGACCCTCAACATCGCATCCACATGTCTAATACGAGATAAGGACACTTTTTTGAAAATCCAAAGCCTAAAAAAGTACAGAAATGCCCCCAAATAACCCCAAACGCCCCACCCGGTCTTGTTTAAATCGAAAATGAACTTATGCCGAAGTAGGTATCGATTCGATGGTCACGACCCTCAACATCGCATCCACACGTCTAATAAGAGATAAGGACACTTTTAAGGAAACCCCAAACCCAAAAAAATACAGAAATGCCCTCAAATAACCCCAAACGACCCACCCGGTCTGGTTTAAACCGAAAATGAACATATGTCAAAAAAGGTATCGATTTGAAGGTCACGACCCTCAACATCGCATCCACACGTCCAATAAAAGATAAGGACATTTTTTGGAAAATACCAAACCCAAAAAATACAGAAATGCCCCCAAATAACCTCAAACGACCCACCCTGTCTTGTTTAAACCAAAAATGAACATAAGCCGGAAAAGGTATCGATTCAAAGTCACGACCCTCAACATCGAATCCACACGTCTAATAAGAGATAAGGACACTTCTTAGGAAATACCAAACCCACAAAAGCACAGAAAAGCCCCCAAATAACCCCAAACGACCCACCCGGTCTGGTTTAAATAAAAAATGAACATATGTCAAAATAGGTATCAATTCGAAGGTCACGACCCTCAACATCGCATCCATACATGTAATTAGAAATAAGGACCCTTTTTAGAAAATCCCAAACCCAAAAGAGTTTAGAAATGCCCCCAAATAACCCCAAACGACCCACATGGTCCGGTTTAAACCGAAAATGAACATATGTCAAAATAGATATTGATTTGAAGGTCATGACCCTCAACATCGCATCCACACGTCTAACAAGAGATAAGGACACTTTTTAGAAAATACCAAACCCAAAAAAGCAAAGAAATGCGATCAAATAACCCCAAACGACCCACCCGGTCCAGTTTTAACCGAAAATGAACATATGTCGAAATAGGTACCGATTCGAAGGTCACAACCCTCAACATCGTATCCACACGTCTAATAAGAGATAAGGACATTTTTTAGAGAATCCCAAACCCAAAAAAGTACAAAAATGCCTCCAAATACCCCAAATGACCCACCCTGTCTGGTTTAAATCGAAAATGTACAAAAGGTATCGATTCGAAGGTGATGATCCTCAACATCGCATCCACACGTCTAATAAGAGATAAGGATACTTTTTAGAAAATCCCAAACCCAAAAAAGTACAGAAACGCCCCCAAATAACCCCAAACGACCCACTCGGTCTGGCTTAAACCAAAAATGAACATATGCCGAATTAGGTATCGATTCGATGGTCACGACCCTCAACATCGCATCTACACATCCAATAAGAGATAATGACACTTTTTAGAAAATCCAAAGCCCAAAAAAGTACAGAAATTCCCCCAAATAACCCCAAACGACCCACCTAGTCTGGTTTAAACCGAAAATGAACATATGTCGAAATAGGTATCGATTCGAAGGTCACGACCCTCAACATCGCATCCACAAGTCTAATAAGAGGTAAGGACACTTTTAAGAAAATTCCAAACCCCAAAACGTAAAGAAATGCCCCCAAACACCCCCAAATGGCCCACCTGGTCTGGTTTAAACCGAAACTGAACATATGTCAAAATAGGTATTGATTCGAAGGTCACGACCCTCAACACCGCATCCACATGTCTAATAAGAGATAAGGACACTTTTTCATAAAATTCCAAGCCAAAAAATGAACAGAAATGCTCCCATTTAACCCCAAATGAACCACCCGATCTGGTTTTAATAAAAAATGAACATATGTCAAAATCGGTATCGATTCGAAGGTCATGACCCTCAACATCGCAACCCCACATCTAATAAGAGAGGACACTTTTTAGAGAATCTCAAACCCAAAAAAGTACAAAAATACCCCCAAATAACCCCAAATGACTCACCCGATTTGTTCTAAACTCAAAATGAACATATGCCATAGTGGCTATCGATTCGGTGGTCACGACCCTCAACATCGCATCTGTCACATCCCCATCATGACAAGGGATAAAATATAATAAAAAAGGTATGACTAGGATGCTTACCAACATCCTAAACCACCTCCAGGATCATGGACGCAATGGCTTACCTCACAGTCATATAAATGAGAATCAGATCAATTATCAGAATAGTGGAAGACTTATAATAAAGGAATAACTACAATGGTAATAAATACATAAGGTGGATTATACTTGAATTTAAAAGTTAATACAACAGAAGTTCTTTGATAAGTACAAAGAAAGGAAAGAAACCTACATCAAGAAATGTAATATTCAAAAGTAACATGGAGAAGATAAACATCAACGGTCGTAGACCAACTTCGCATCCACATCCTTTACTAGGTCCTTTATCATCCACCGATACCATATAACCTACATCACATTCTAAAAAGAAGGATTCCCCGAGGGGTGAGCTTCCACTAGCCCAATGAGCAGGAAATTGAAACCACACACACACAACAAATATAGGACTGCAAGCCGAACCCGATGAGCAAACATCCTTGACGTCCTATACCACCAATGATGATTTACACATCAGATCCGATTTACAGTCATGCGACAAACACAACAATATGATATGTAATATGAATAATGATGATGATTATGATGAGATGTAATGTATGCATGAATGCTATGCTGTGTAGAGTAATCGAATTGTATCCCTGGTACTGGAACACACCCTCGATCCCCAACGATACAACACCATTAATCTACGACATAGTAAGGCCATATCGCTGGTACCGGAACACACCCTCGATCCCCAACGAGATACCCCTAACTACGTCAGTGGAAATCTGTCGGTCCCAGAACACACCATTGGTCTCACAGCAAGCCTCTGATAATCCCAAGCCACGGTACCAGAACTTACCCTTGATACCCGGGCTAGATTATCAATAAGGCAATACGGCGTAGGAACTTACACATCTACCTTCTGTATCCCTTTAACACAAAAATCAAAACAAATATGCAACATGCTATATAAAACTATCGTATCGAGAGGTATTCCAGGTGCATCGACGTCCCATACCATCTAGTACCTGGGTACCAGCACGACACGGCATATGATAGGCCAAATATAATATATGAAGAAAGACATTAAACAAACCATAGTATCATCTCATACAATTCCAACCACATTTGTAACACATAATCATCAATTATCACACACATGAACATATTCATAGATAAACAGTATAAACATGTATTTATGCATGAAGTGCATCACATAACATGAATGCATCAAGCACAACATTTAATCATAGAAACACTCAAAATAAAACAAGATTCAATCCCCACTCACAATATAGTTCGTGTTCCGTTGATTTGATTTATCGTTTGACGTCCGCTAAGTGCGTCTCCTCATATAA
This sequence comes from Telopea speciosissima, assembly GCF_018873765.1. NCBI lineage: Eukaryota > Viridiplantae > Streptophyta > Magnoliopsida > Proteales > Proteaceae > Telopea > Telopea speciosissima. The sequence continues at coordinate 33,403 of NW_025317666.1, forward strand.
TTAATAAAGCCTAGGATAATGTAGAAGAGTGTTAGAAAGGGTAGGGGAAAGTCCCTTAGGGGAAACCCCATAAATTACATTGCCTGCAGGCCTTTAGGGTAGCATAGATGCAAGCACGGTTGTAGGCAGGGCCTTGCATCCGCCCTTGCATTCGATCAAGGCATGATATAGTTTTGAAAGTGTTCTTTGACCCAATTAGTCCCACTTGGATCTTTAAGTCCCAAGGACAAGGGAAGGGTGTCCTAGGGTCCACTAGGACCTGGTTACATCATTAAATTCATTGGGTATAGAGAACTTAAGGGATTGAACTCCCAAAGGTCACATTCTAGGGTTTTAAGTAATGAAACCCAAACTAAGCAATAAGGTTGCAAGGAGGGGTTTTAGGGTTGTACTTAGAGGCTAGGCCTTACTAATGAGGTCCAACATTGAACCAAGGTCATCCCTTAGGTTCTAAGTGGAACCTCAAGGTCCAACCTTAATTTCGAAAGTTTCCCAACCCAAAACTAATGAGGGAAAGGGGGTTTAAGGGCATTAAAGGTAGATCTTAGTACTATAATAAATCAATTAATTAGTGTGATTAGGGGTACCTTAGGTTGTAATTAAACCTCCATTAAACCCTAATAAGTTCTACTCCAATAGCCACGAAGTAGGCAAGGTCACTGACATATAACTTAAATTCTAAAGTTACTATCTAAACACATCAGTCAGGTTTGAATCTATTTTTGAGGATCACACTCTCATATTGGGTTCAAGGTTTCTTCATAGTAATTGTATCCCTTTGAGTCTAGTTTATAACGCAAGTTGAATCATATCAATACGATATGCGTAGATCAAGTTATAGTCAAAATAGTGTGTCAAGATCAAATGTCAGCAGTTCTGGGAACGGGCGGTTTTATGGGTGGTTTCTCAGAGAGCATGAAACCGTATGTAAAACCGACTTTAACAGGGGCTCAGGAAGGGTTCTTCTAAGTGTTGTTTTATGTGTGGTTTTACCTCAGATGTAAAATCACAGGTAAAACCGACTTCAACAGAGAGCTTCTTAAGAGATGGTCTCAGGGTGGTTGCAGGGGTGGTTTCTCGTAGGTCTTAAAACCACAGGTAAAACCACCTGCTTCCAAACTCCAAAATCAAAGGATTCTTCACCAAGGTTTTCATTTCCAGGTTGATTGGAGGAAAGGAAGCACCAAGAAGGCTTTCTCCTGGGCACATTAGGGTCCTAAGACCCCATTAGGCTTATGCAACCCATTGATTCAATAAAGGAAAGCAAGGAGAACCTCATTTAGGGCATAATAAGGTAGAAACCCTATGTCTATTGATGGGGATGGGATTGGGAGCTTTGAGGTTAGCCAATGGAGTCAATTACCTCCATAAAATCAAGGCCATGAGTTCCCATCGATTCTTGGGTCTCAAGACAAACCCTAGACCGATTCTCCACCATGGCTTCCAACCCCAAAACCCAAAATCGATCAAAGAGGGGGAGGAGATTCTAATGGCTTACCTTACCAATGAGAGGAGCTCCACGATTTGGCCACCAAGAGATGTGGGTTCAAGCTTCAGTCAAGCCCTTCTCCCTTTTCCTTCCTTCACTTCTTCCTTTCCACAGCTTCCTCTCTTGGTTTGGCATTCAAGAATGGAGGATAAGATGAGCTTCAAGGGAAGGACAGCAAAGGCCTCCCTTCCTTCCCTCCTTCTCCTTCTTCCTTCTTTCCTTCTTTCCTTCTTTTCTTCTCCTTTCTTCTTTCTTTCTCTTCCTACGTTTTTTTTTGTTGGAGGAGAGAATAAAATGGTTAAGGGAATCCAAGCTCCTACTTATAACTTAAACCCTTCCTAGGGTCTGTTTGGTTGGTTAGTAAATAGGTTGAAACCCATTTTTGAGTCAATTGAGTTAAATGGGCCTATTGGGCTAAATGGGTCGACCCACTGGTTTCAAATAGAAAAGAACCCACTTAGGGATGGGTCCATCCACCATGGGATTATAAGCCCATCACACGCTCCCTTAAATAAATGGGACCCACAATTGAAATATTCCCTATTCAACCATAATAGTTCGGGTAGTTCAAACCCCGACCCGTACTTCGAGGACACCGAAGGGAGGGGTAAGTAATTAAATTCAAGGTTAGAACTTACATCTCCCTTGTCATGGTTTGTCACCCATGACCCGAACAGTCTTGCCACGGCAGGGTCAAGTACATCATTGAACGAGGTGTCCAAGTGAGGCGACGCTCCGGTACTCTTCACTTCCTGGACTAGTACTTGGAGGAAAATCAACGAAATCGTCATCAACGAATTTCCCCCACCGTCGGTTGAGGAATCTTTCCTCCACAGGCAAGCCCGTACTGTGGTCAATGATTTTGTAGCTGGGTTTGACCATCATGGAGAGCAGGTCAACAACATACATGGCAGCGGTATCTACACGTCACGAGGAAGAAATAATATTTAATTATATTCCCGGGGTGCGGGTATAACATCCTCCCCACCTTACAAGAAATTTCGTCCCCGAAATTTGAGGCAGCTAGGGTCTCAAGGTATAAGGGTTGTTGAATAACAACATCCCAAGTCACCCACATCTTAATTAAGTTAAAGGTCGGGTCAAGATGAGGCAGTGCCTACATGGCACAGCAAGTGAAGTGTTTTTATTTTTTTTATTTTTATTTTTTATTTTTACAATTCCCTTTTCCTTGTAGGGTCACATTACCACAGGGGTGTGGTTCACAATAACCCTAGGTTTCATTGGATTAAGGGTCAGTAGTTACAACACTCTAGAGGTAACATAAGGCTTTACACACTAAACTAAGCCACAAGGAACAAAAGTCCCCCAGGTCTTCCAGATCAGGTGATACCACTCTGGCCTTTATTACTCTGGTCACATAAGTCTAAGGTTCTAAGAGATATATATATATATATATTTTTTATTTTCACACCAATACATAGGCATAAATTCAATAATTATATTCATATTCCTGTGGACATATCTGTCATCTAGGTCAATCCACAAGAATAAGAAGTTCTCAGGTACGGTTTGCTAAGTCCTTTTTGGAAGGTCAAATCACGATGTAGGACTCCCTCTATGAGTCTAAACAAGGTTTAGATGAACCAAGTAAAGTTCAAATAGAGTCATCACTAGCTTGAGGGGTTATGAATGACTTCCAAATACACGAGACCTTTATAGCTCACTGAACTAAACCAGCCCAACCAGCCTATTACTTTCCTTCTTTTTTTTAATATCTATCTACAGGTTTAGATTCTATGTATCCCATTAAAGGTCTCTACCCGCATAGGTTTAGGTTTCCTACCCATAAGGTTTGGGTCCTTAAATTCATAGGGTCTAAGGACCTTCATCCATCAGTGATGGTTATACCACTAAAGTTGTAGGTGACCTAGTGGTACCTTCTGTCAATAGTCCAAAGTCTACTCTTTAATAAAATCTATCCGTACTCAAGTGGCTTGCAACCATTTCGAGATCGATTGAACTAAAGTTCAGCGTATCTAAGGATTCTAGGAGATTTAAACTTCAACATAAACCTCAGGAGTCAGCATTTATATCTATCTCAGCGTTTCATGCCCAGTATCTATAATCTGTGATTTTGGGTCGTAAGGCATAAGTCTGTACTACTCTTGCTTACAAGGCTTCCTTATGAAAACTTTCACTTCTGGTTCTCCAATACCTAACTCAACTTTAGAATGAATTGAAATATTGATGGGCCCCATGCTGTTCGCTCCCAATAACGGAGGGGACATTTGGTGACCCATTACTCCACTCATACCTATTGTTGAGTAAAGTTTTGTCAAATCCTTCTGTTCTCATTTCCAATTTCAGCCTCGACAGAACTAACTATGCTAACATACTAAACAAAACACTCGCCAAAGCAAAACACTGACTACACTACTTACTCGCAACATCAACAAAACACGCACAGTAAAAATAACATACAAGCAGATAAGCCAACTTACATATAGATAGATTAAACCTCACGCTAGGCAGGTAATGGAGTACAATTCAAGCATGAACAGGCTTAGTGAGTCAAGTGATATACCTGCTATCATGACTGGGTTTATCCTTGTGGGCAACTCCTAGACTTATGACCCGACTGATTACATTTGTGGCAGCGAATGGTTGATTGAGATCGCATGTAAGGTGTATTCACAGACTCGCCTTGCGGACAACTCCTGGACATGTGCCCCAACTCGTGGCAAGTGTAGCAACGAATGTTAGGTCCATACGGCAAAGGTGTCACTATGGGTGGGGGTGACTGAAATGTCGGGTTCACTTCTGTTGTGCTGCTCTGTATTGAAGTTGAGCCAACGTATTGCCTCTCCTGTGCCTCGCTTTGTCCCCTAGAATCTGTGAACGCCATTGGCCTCTGACGTGCCATCTTGAGAGCACGGTAGTTCTCTCGCTGTTTGTCCTCAATCACTTTGACGGCCTGGACCACTTCTGCATAAGAGGGAAGATTGTGCAATACCACAGATGTGATAATACTGGGTCTCAACCCCTTCTCAAATTTCTTGGCCTTGACGGCATCAGGTTTCATATGCACGGGAGCAAAATAGAAGAGCTCTTCAAAAATCTGCTGGTACTCAAGGACTGACTTGGGCCCCTGGGTCAGACTCATGAACTCAGCCTCCTTCTGATCACGAAAGCTCTAAGGAAAGTAGTTTCCTAGGAAAGTCTCCGTGAACTGATCCCATGTAGGGTTGGGATGCAGTTCCCTGAAGTTATCTTTAGTGGATTGCCACCAAGAATTAGCCTCGCCTCTAAATTGGAAGGCAGCACACCTGATTTTATCTTTGTCCGCACATCGAAGCACCTCCAAGATACTTTACATATCCCTTATCCATTGTGCCGGATAGAGGAGATCAATGGTCGCTTTTGTAAAAGTGGAGGGGTTAAGTTTCTGGAACCTTTCAGTCAACTTGGAGGCATCAACCCACTCGGGTGCTGGAGGTACTGGTTGCCTTTCTCTCTCTTGTACAACAGTCAATAACTGAGTTCCCCAGGTCTACATTAATGCCCGATTTTCCTGTTGCATATTTCGCAGTAAATCTCCCAATACCGTTGCCATATCTGGATTGGATTGGGTAGTAGGGATAGTAGGTTGATCTGTGCCTGAAGGGTCAGCATCTTGCTCGCTCGGAGGAGACAGACTCTTACTTGAACGGATGTGAGCCATAGGGAAATCCTGTCGAAGGACTTGCACCAAACAAAGGTAAGAAATAAGTATAACATATATCACATATTGTAACATGCATAGAAGAAATACCTATGCAATGGAGGTAGTGGTGTAACACAGGTCTTTAGTTTACACTAATGTCTTATGCTCTTTTTCTTATGAAATTCTTTGTTTCTACAGGGTTTTAGATATACTGTTCTTACTATTCTTATTAAAAGTTTGCACTCAATGTAGTATAACCTATGTTAATTGGTATAATGTAATCATGACCATCAATTCAAACAAAGTCTAGTTTTATGCACATTGTTCTTAATGCCTTTACTATTACTCATGTTTGTTTTTTTTTTTTTTTTTTTTTCGATAAGTATACTCATGTTTGTTGTTAAAGCTTTTAATATAACCCAGTGCACTTAAGGTTCAGCTAGACTGTGAGTTAAGCGAGAGCATCAATGTTCTGATACCACGCTGTCACACCCCCATCCCGACAAGGGATAAAATATAATAAAAAGGGTATGACTAGGATGCTTACCAACATCCTAAACCGCCTCCAGGATCATGGCTTACCTCACAGTCATATAAATGAGAATCAGATCAATTATCAGAATAGCGGAAGACTTATAATAAATACTGTTGATCCTCATTTAGGGAATAACTACAATGGATTAATATATAAGGTGGATTATCCTTGAATTTAAAAGTTAATACAACAGAAGTTCTTTGATAAGTACAAAGAAAGGAAAGAAACCTACATCAAGAAATGTAATATTCAAAAGTAACAAGGAGAAGATAAACATCAACGGTCATAGACCTTCGTATCCACATCATTTACTAGGTCCTTTATCATCCACCGGTACCATATAACCTGCATCACATTCTAAAAAGAAGGATTCCCCGAGGGGTGAGCTTTCACTAGCCCAATAAGCAGGAAATTGAATCCACACACACACAACAAATATAGGACTGCAAGCCAAACCTGATGAGCAAACATCCTTGACGTCCCATACCACCAATGATGATTTACACATCAGATCCGATTTATAGTCATGCAACAAACACAATAATATGATATGTAATATGAATAATGATGATGATTATGATGAGATGTAATGTATGCATGAATGCTATGCTGTGTAGAGTAATCAAATTGTATCCCTGGTACCGGAACATACCCTCGATCCCCAACGATACAACACCATTAATCTACGATATAGTAAGGCCATATCTTTGGTACCGGAACACACCATCGATCTCCAACGAGATACCCCTAACTACATCAGTGGAAGCCTGTCGGTCCCAGAACACACCATTGGTCTCCCAGCAAGCCTCCGATAATCCCAAGCAACGGTACAAGAACTTACCCTTGATCCCCGGGTTAGATTATCAATAAGGCGATACGGCGTAGGAACTTACACATCTACCTTCCGTATCCCTTTAACACAAAAATCAAAACAAATATGCAACATGTTATATAAAACTATCGTATCGAGAGGTATTTCGGGTGCATCGACGTCCCATACAATCTAGTACCCGAATACCAGCACGACACGGCATATGATAGGCCAAATATAATATATGAAGAAAGACATTAAACAAATCACAGTATCATCTCATACAATTCCAACCACATTTGTAACACATAGTCATCAATTATCACACACATGAACACATTCATAGATAAACAGTATAAACATGTATTTATGCATGAATGCATCAAGCACAACATTTAATCATGGAAACACTCAAAATAAAACAAGATCCAATCCCCACTCACAATATAGTTCGTGTTCCGTTGATTTGATTTTTCGTTCGACGTCCGCTAAGTGCGTCTCCTCACGCAATTAATAAAGCCTAGGATAGTGTAGAAGAGTGTTAGAAAGGGTGGGGGAAAGTCCCTTAGGGGAAACCCCATAAATTACATTGCCTGCAGGCCTTTAGGGTAGCATGGATGCAAGCACGGTTGTAGGCAGGGCCTTGCATCCTCCCTTGCATTCGATCAAGGCATGATACAGTTTTGAAAGTGTTCTTTAACCCAATTTGCCCCACTTGGATCTTTAAGTCCCAAGGACAAGGGAAGGGTGTCCTAGGGTCCACTAGGGCCTGGTCACATCAATAAATTCATTGGATGTAGAGAACTTAAGGGATTGAACTCCCAAATGTCACATTCTAGGGTTTTAAGTAATGAAACCCAAACTAAACAATAAGGTTGCAAGGAGGGGTTTTAGGGTTGTACTTAGAGGCTAGGCCTTACTAATGAGGTCCAACATTGAACCAAGGTCACCCCTCAGGTTCTAAGTGGAACCTCAAGGTCCAACCTTAATTTTCAAAGTTTCCCAACCCAAAACTAATGAGGGAAAGGGGGTTGAAGGGGCATTAAAGGTAGATCTTGATACTATAATAAATCAATTAATTAGTGTGATTAGGGGCACCTTAGATTGTAATTAAACCCCCATTAAACCCTAATAAGTTCTACTCCAATAGCCACGAAGTAGGCAAGGTCACTAACATATAACTTAAATTCTAAAGTTACTGTCTAAACACATCAGTCAAGGTTGAATCTATTTTTGAGGATCACACTCTCATATTGGGTCCAAGGTTTCTTCATAGTAATTATAGCCCTTTGAGTCTAGTTTATAACGCAAGTTGAATCATATCAATACGATATGTGTAGATCAAGTTATGGTCAAAACAGTGGGTTAAGGTCAAATGTCGCGAGTTACGAGGAGCAGGCGGTTTTATGGGTGGTTTCTCGAGAGCATGAAACCGTATGTAAAACCGACTTTAACAGGGGCTCAGGAAGGGTTCTTCTAGGTGTGGTTTTATGTGTGATTTTGCCTCG
>NW_025317667.1:2500-17500 GCF_018873765.1 Telopea speciosissima
CTTCTTTTTGACTATAAACGATGGAATCGCCCATTGAGATATATATACCTAAGAAACAATCAATTGAAAAATGCTATAAGAAATGAAATGTCACAATATTTTTTTTATACATGTCGAAGTGATGGAAAACAAAGAATATCTTTTACATATCCACCCAGTTTGTCAACTTTTTGTGAAATGATAGAAAGAAAAATATCTTTGTACATACTAGAAAAAATATATCCTGAAGAACTGTATAATCAATGGGTTTATACCAATGAAGAAAAAAAGAAGAACTTCAGTAAGGAATTTTTAAATAGAATTGAAACCCTAGACAAAGGATTTGTTACTCTAGATGTACTTGAAAAAAAAATTCGAGTATGTAATGAAAAGATTGAAGAAGAATACTTACCCAAAGGGTATGATCCTTTCTTGAAGGGACCCTATCGAGGAACAATTAAAAAATTGCATTCAATCATGAATGATTATTTAATTCCTTCGATAGAAAGGATTTGGATAAATAGGATTCATGGTATCTTTCCTACTGATTATCGAGAATTTGAACAGAAAATTGATACATTTGATGCGAAATCGTTTTCAATAGACATTTTAAATTTGTTAACCCCTATGAGTAAATTTGACAGGGAATCGAGACTAAATTTAAATTGGAAAAGACTTTCTTTATTAGCAGAACAAGAAAGAAATGATTTAGAAAATCAAGCTAAATTTTTTAGCTTTTTATTTGATGCTGTTAGAATTGATCCAAAAAATCAAAGAAAAAAAAAAAAATCTATTGGAATAAAAGAAATCCGTAAAAGGGTTCCTCGATGGTCATACAAATTAATCGACGATTTTGAGCAAGAGGTGGATCAGGAAGAATCATCAGAGGATCCGATTCGTTTAAGGAAAACCAAACATATAATCATTTTTACTGAGAACAATGCGAATACCAATACTTATACAAATAATACAAAAAATTATGATCAAGTGGACGAAGTGACTTTAATACGTTATTCACAACAACCGAATTTTCGTCGAGATCTAATCAAAGGATCCATGCGCTCTCAAAAACGTAAAACAACTATAGGGAAACTCTTTCAAGCAAATGTGCATTCGCCGCTTTTTTTGGACAGAATAGACAAACCTTTTTTTTTTCATATCTCCGGAATGATGAGGCTAATTTTTAGGAATTTGATGGGGAAAAATACAGAATTCGAAACTTTGGATTCTGAGGAGAAAAAAACGCAGGAGAAAAAAGAAGAAAAAGAGCGAATAGAAATAGCAGAAACCTGGGATAATATGCTATTTGCTCAAACAATAAGGGGTTGCTTATTAATAACCCATTCGATTCTTAGAAAATATCTTGTATTGCCTTCATTGATAATAGCTAAAAATGTCGTTCGTATTTTTTTATTTCAAATCCCCGAGTGGTACGAAGATTTTAAAGCGTGGAATAGAGAAATTCATGTTAAATGCACTTATAACGGTGTGCAATTATCAGAAAGAGAATTTCCAAAAAACTGGTTAATAGAAGGTATTCAGGTAAAGATTCTCTTTCCTTTCTGTTTGAAACCTTGGTATAGATCTAAGCTACGATCGCACCATAGAGATCCAATGAAAACAAAAGGCAAAAAAGCTAATTTTTGTTTTTTAACAGTCTGGGGAATGGAAACGGAACTTCCTTTTGGTTCTCCCCGAAAACAACCATCTTTTTTTAAACCCATTTTTAAAGAACTCGAAAAAAAAATTCAAAAAGTGAAAAAGAAATTTTTTTTAGTTCTAAAAAATTTAAAAGAAAAAAAAAAAAAAAGATCGAGTGACAACGAAAATCTAAAAAATTCACAAAATTCTATAATTAGAAATCAGATTATTCATGAATCATCCATTCGAGTCAGATCCACGGATTGGACAAATTATTCACTGGCAGAAAAAAAAACGAAGAATCTAGCTAATAGGACAAACACAATTAGAAATCAAATAGAAAAAATCACAAAAGACAAGAAAAAAATATTTCTAACCTCAGAGATAAATATTAATCCTAAGGAAACAAGTTGTGATATTAAAAAATCAAAATCGACGAAAAATTTTTGGCAGATATTAAAAAGAAGAAATACCCGATTAATACGTAAATGGCATTTTTTTTTTAAATTTTTCATTGAAAAGATACACATAGATACTCTTCTATATATCATTAATATTCCCAGGATCAATGCACAACTTTTCCTTGAATCAACAAACAAAATTATTGATAAATACATTTACAATTACAATACTAAAATAAATCAAGAAGATATTAATGAAACAAATCAAAATACAATTCACTCTATTTCGACTATAAAAAAGTCGCTTTTTAATACTAGTAATAAAAATTCGCAGATTTCTTGTGATCAATCTTCCTTGCCACAAACATATGTTTTTTACAAATTATCGCAAACTCAAGTTATTAATAAGTATCGCTTGAGATCTGTACTTCAATACCACGGAACATCTCTTTTTCTTAAGGATATAATAAAGAATTTTTTTGAAACACAAGAAATACTTCATTCCGAATCAAGGCATAAGAAATTTCGGAATTCTAGAATTAATGAATGGAAAAACTGGTTAAAGGGTCATTATCAATATGATGTATCTCAGACTAGATGGGCTAGATTAGTACCACAAAAATGGCGAAATAGAGTCAATCAACGCCGTAGGGCTCAAAATAAAGATTCAAAAAAATTGGGTTCATATGAAAAAGACCAATTAATTCATTCCGAAAAAGAAAACGATTCTACGGTGGAGTCATTACCGAATCAAAAAGAAAAATTTAAAAAACACTACAGATATGATCGTTTATCACATAAATATATTAATTATAATTATGAAAGTAGGAAGGACTTATATATTTATGGATCACCCTTACAAGTAAACGAGAGTCGAAAGATTCCCTATAATTACAACACACATAAACTTGAATCGTTTTATGGGCTAGAAGATATCTCTATTAATGATTATCTAGGGGAAGATTATCTTATTGAGACGGAGAAAAATCCAGATAGAAAATATTTTGATTGGGGGATTCTCCATTTTTTTCTTATAAAAAAGGCCAATATTGAGGCCTGGGCCAATATGGATACTGGGACCAACATTCAAAAAAATACTAAGACTGGGACTGATTATTATCAAAATAAAATACAAATAATAGAGAAAATGGATAAAAAAGATCTTTTTTTTCTCACGATTCATCAAGAAATCAACCCATCCAAGCAAAGGTTTTTTTTTTTTGATTGGATGGGAATGAATGAAGAAATACTAAATCGTCCCGTATCGAATTTGAAATTTTGGTTCTTCCCAGAATTACTCCTACTATTTGATGCATATAAGATGAAACCGTGGGTCATACCAATCAAATTACTTCTTTTAAATTTGAATAGAAATAAAAACATTAGTGAAAATAAAAACATCAATAGAAAAGAAAAAGGGGATCTTTTTATATCATCTAAAAAAAAAAAATCTCTTGAATTGGAGAATCGAAATCAAAAAGAACCGCTAGGACAAGGAGATTTTGAATCAGTTCTACCAAAGCAACAAAAAGATCTTGAAGAAGATTATGCGGGATTAAACATTCAAAAAGGTAGAAAGAAAAAGAAAAAGAAATTCAAGAGCAATAGCAATACAGAATGGTACTTAGATTCTTTCCTGAAAAAATATTTTATTTTTCAATTCAGATGGAATGATCCTTTGAGTCAAAGAATGATAAATAATATCAAGGTATATTGTCTCCTGCTTAGACTGATAAACCCAAAAGAAATTATTATATCCTCTATTCAAAGAGGAGAACTGAGTCTGAACGTAATGCTGATTCAGAGGGATCTAACTTTTACAGAATTGATAAAAAGGGGGATATTTATTATCGAACCGATTCGTCTGTCTATAAAATGGGATGGAAAATTTTTTATGTATCAAACCATAAGTATTTCATTAGTCCATAAAAGTAAACAACAAACTAATCAAAGATACCGAGAAAAAAGATATATTGATAAGAATGATTTTGATGGATCGATCGCAAGATATGAAAAAATGGTTGGGGGTGGGAGTGAAAATTACTATGATTTGCTTGTTCCTGAAACTATTTTATCGCCTAAACGTCGTAGAGAATTGAGAATTTTAATTTGTTTCAATTTTAAGAATGGAAATGCTCTAGATAGAAATCTAATATTTTGGAATGGAAACAACGTAAGGAACTGTGGTAAATTTTGGAATGAGAACAAAGATGTTGATAGAGATAAATTCATTAACATGAAATTGAAGTTCTTTCTTTGGCCCAATTATCGATTAGAAGATTTAGCTTGTATAAATCGCTATTGGTTTAATACCAATAATGGTAGTCGTTTCAGTATGTCAAGGATACATATGTATCAACGATTGAAAATTAGTTGATACTATATATTCGTGTCATATCTGCTATATGAAGGTAAACAGACGCCCCCTGTATTACATTTTGACACAGGATTGAATGACGTATCAATTCAATCTAGGAATGAATTGATAAAACTTAATTTAATAAATTTGATAGAAAAAGAAGAAAAAAAAAAAAGAGTACATGAATAAATTCAGATGGTTTTGTATACTAGATTAAAGGGTCTGGCATTATTATTACTGATTGGTAAAATCCATATCTGTAGAAAAGAAAGAAATATAGGAAAAGAATTCTTTATATGGTAAAAAATTCATTTATCTCGATTATTTCACAAGAAAAAGAAAAAAAAGAAGAAAACAGAGGATCTGTTGAATTTCAAATATTCAATTTCACCAATAAGATACGGAGGCTTACTTCACATTTGGAATTGCACAGAAAAGACTATTTATCTCAGCGAGGTCTACGGAAAATTTTGGGAAAACGTCAACGGCTGTTGGCTTATTTGTCAAAGAAAAATGGAGTCCGTTATAAACAATTAATTAGTCAGTTGGATATTCGAGAGGCAAAAACTCGTTAATTTGAAGATTCGTTTTGAATTATTTGATTTATTAGATCTTGAATTTTTATGAATTTCGTTTCGTTTTCAGCAATTGATGGAATAATGAATCGGGAAAAAAGATATGACTGTACCAGTTACAAGAAAAGACCTTATGATAGTCAATATGGGTCCTCACCATCCATCAATGCATGGTGTTCTTCGACTCATCGTTACTTTAGATGGTGAAGATGTTATTGACTGTGAACCCATATTGGGTTATTTACACAGAGGAATGGAAAAAATTGCAGAAAACCGAACAATTATACAATATCTGCCTTATGTAACACGTTGGGATTATTTAGCTACTATGTTCACAGAGGCAATAACAGTAAATGGACCAGAACAGTTGGGAAACATTCAAGTACCTAAAAGAGCTAGCTATATCAGAGCTATTATGCTGGAACTAAGTCGTATAGCTTCTCATTTGTTATGGCTTGGTCCTTTTATGGCAGATATCGGTGCACAGACACCTTTTTTCTATATTTTCAGAGAGAGAGAGTTGATATATGATCTATTTGAAGCTGCCACAGGTATGCGAATGATGCATAATTATTTCCGTATCGGAGGAGTAGCTGCTGATTTACCTCATGGCTGGATAGATAAATGTTTGGATTTCTGCAATTATTTTTTAACAGTGGTTGCTGAATATCAAAAGCTTATTACGCGGAATCCCATTTTTTTGGAACGAGTTGAGGGGGTGGGCATTATTGGTGGAGAAGAAGCAATAAATTGGGGTTTATCAGGACCAATGCTACGAGCTTCCGGAATCGAGTGGGATCTTCGTAAGGTTGATCATTATGAATGTTACGACGAATTTGATTGGGAAATTCAATGGCAAAAAGAAGGAGATTCATTAGCTCGTTATTTAGTACGAATTAATGAAATGAAGGAATCCATAAAAATTATTCAACAGGCTCTGGAAGGAATTCCGGGGGGACCCTATGAAAATTTAGAAGTCCGACGCTTTGATAGAACAAAGGATTCTGAATGGAATGATTTTGAATATCGATTCATTAGTAAAAAGCCTTCTCCCACTTTTGAATTGTCGAAACAAGAACTTTATGTAAGAGTGGAAGCCCCAAAAGGAGAGCTGGGAATTTTTCTGATAGGAGATCAGAGTGTTTTTCCTTGGAGATGGAAAATTCGTCCACCGGGTTTTATTAATTTGCAAATTCTTCCTCAATTAGTTAAAAGAATGAAATTGGCTGATATTATGACAATACTAGGTAGTATAGATATTATTATGGGAGAAGTTGATCGTTGAAATGATAATTGATACGACAGAAACACAAGCTATCAATTTTTTTTCCAGACCGGAATCCTTAAAAGAGGCCTATGAGCTCATATGGCTGCTTGTCCCTATTTTTTCTCCTGTATCAGGAATCACTATAGGGGTACTGGTTATTGTGTGGTTAGAAAGAGAAATATCCGCAGGGATACAACAACGTATTGGACCTGAATACGCTGGCCCTTTGGGAATTCTTCAAGCTCTAGCAGATGGAACCAAACTACTTTTCAAAGAGGATATTCTTCCATCTAGAGGGGATACTCGTCTATTCAGTATTGGACCATCTATCGCGGTCATATCCATTCTATTAAGTTATTCAGTAATTCCTTTTGGCTATCGTCTTGTTCTAGTCGATCTCAATATAGGTGTTTTTTTATGGATTGCCATTTCAAGTATTGCTCCTATTGGACTTCTTATGTCAGGATATGGATCGAATAATAAATATTCTTTTTCGGGTGGTCTACGAGCTGCTGCTCAATCGATTAGTTATGAAATACCATTAACTCTATGTGTGTTATCAATATCTCTACGTGCGATTCGTTGGGGCATAAACTTTTATTTAATTTACTTTTTTACTTAAATTTTCTAATTTACTTTAACTTTATTTGAACTTTGACTTTGGTTTCTAGTAAAGAAGTTGAATGTATTGACTAGATTACTTTAATTTTTTATTGATCATTCCAGTTAATGAACTTAAGCAGATAGTTATATGAGTGAAACAAAACAGCTTAAAAATTCGCAGTAAAAAGATTGAGTCTCTTTCCCTATGTACAAGAGTTGGGTGGAAGTAAACATAAGTAAAGCAGTATAAACTATTTACCCCAAGATTGATTGATTAATCATCAGGGCTTGAAGCGGGTGCAAAAGATTAAATGTATGGAGTTTTTACTATTGCATGTATTACCATACCGGGGATCAAACAAAAAAGAGTGGACGGTTAGTAACACCAAGGTACACAAAGGATTAGTAATAGAGCTAATGTAAGTTTGGACTACATAAAAGGAATTTTAATGGGGCTTTAAGTTGGTAGAAATGATCAAGAAGTACTTTCCCATGATCCCGATTCAGAGTATCCTCCTATCCACTGATTAAAGAAATGACTATCAGGAACGAAGTAATCTTTTTATTTTTTTTTAGAGTCCCCTTTTCTGAGAAAGAAGAATAGGAACGAAAGAAATGGAATGCAATTGCATGCAATAGAAAAAAAGGAAAAATAAGAGATTTTTTTCTTTTTTTTTTTTTCCATATTCTATCCATAGTAATAGAGATAGAATTCTTATTATGATTCATGAACTAATCTAAAGTCTAATTCTTTTTCGGAATCGAAAGATATGGGTCGAAATTTCTATTGATATTGATAGAACGAGTATTTTATTGAAGGATTAAGTTATTACTAAACAAAGAAAAATTGGAATTTGAAAATGAAAGATGAGATCAATTCGGAAGCACTTTTTTTATTATAGCAGACAGAATTCTATTGGTCTAATTCAGGACTCTCCGATCTATCTTTACACTACTCTATTTACCTTACAAAGATATCGAGATAATGCTGAAGTGATCCTTAGATTTATTTGTGGCCTTCGAGGAGCCGTATGAAGCTGAAGTCTCATGTACGGTTCTGTAATAGCGATTGGAACAATGCTGTTATCACCGACTATAATTATCTAACAGTTCGAGTACAGTTGATATAATTGAGGCGCAATCCAAATATGGTTTTTGGGGGGTGGAATTTGTGGCGGCAACCCGTAGGGTTTGCTGTTTTTCTAATTTCTTCCCTAGCAGAATGTGAGAGATTACCTTTTGATTTACCAGAAGCAGAGGAAGAATTAGTAGCGGGTTATCAAACCGAATATTCAGGTATCAAATTTGGTTTATTTTACGTTGCTTCTTATCTAAATCTACTAGTTTCTTCATTATTTGTAACAGTTCTTTATTTGGGGGGTTGGAATCTTTCTATTCCGTACATATTCATTCCTGAGCTTTTCGAAATAAATAAGGCAGGCGGGGTCTTTGGAACGACAATTGGTATCTTTATTACATTAGCTAAAGCTTATTTGTTCCTATTCATTCCTATCACAACAAGATGGACTTTGCCTAGGATGAGAATGGACCAACTATTAAATCTTGGGTGGAAATTTCTTTTACCTATTTCTCTAGGTAATCTATTATTGACAACTTCTTCTCAACTTTTTTCGCTGTAAAGGAATACCATATTCTAGATTATAGATTCATACCTTCTCTCAAACAAGAGAAAAAAACATCAAATTATTTGAATTTTATTCATAGATATTCACGATATGCTCCCTATGGTAACTGGGTTCATGAATTATGGTCAACAAACAGTACGAGCTGCAAGGTACATCGGTCAAAGTTTCATGATTACCTTATCCCATGCGAACCGTTTACCTGTAACTATTCAATATCCTTATGAAAAATTGATCACATCAGAGCGTTTCCGCGGTCGAATCCACTTTGAATTTGATAAATGCATTGCTTGTGAAGTCTGTGTTCGTGTATGCCCTATAGATCTACCCGTTGTAGATTGGAGATTGGAAACGGATATTCGAAAGAAACGATTGTTTAATTACAGTATTGATTTTGGAATCTGTATATTTTGCGGTAACTGCGTCGAGTATTGTCCAACAAATTGTTTATCGATGACTGAAGAATATGAACTTTCTACTTATGATCGTCACGAATTGAATTATAATCAAATTTCTTTGGGTCGGTTGCCGATGCTAGTAATTGGGGATTACACAATTCGAACAATTACGAATTCGACTCAAATAAAAATAGCTACGGGGAAACCCCTTGACTCAAAAACGATTACCAATTACTAAGATTCGGTTTTGATCTAAAGGGGGGAGGCTTCTTTCATTTTGCTTGGTCAATAACTAAAAATCCTAGCTATTGATTGGTGAGAATCACGTCTTAATTTGAATTGAAAATTGATTCATATACCGTGATGAGTTCGAAACATCAAATTTCGTCTTGTCTTTCAGATTCGGATATAGAATGGAATTTGTCCAATAACAGTATATACATCTAAGAGTATCTACATCAATTCACACCCATTAGAATTTAATTCAATTAGGAGCGTAAACGTATTATATAAATTATATAAAATATAAATAGGGTAATTTATTTTTTCCCGGTCCGGTCAGGTCAATAAGGTCATGAAAGATTTCGACTTATTTATTTCTTATTTTACATATAAATAATATATAATGGATTTACCTGGGCAAATACATGATTTTCTTTTAGTATTTCTGGGATCAGGCCTTATACTAGGGGGTCTGGGAGTAGTATTACTTACCAATCCCATTTTTTCTGCCTTTTCATTGGGATTGGTTCTTGTTTGTATATCCTTATTCTATATTCCATCGAACTCCCATTTTGTAGCTGCTGCACAGCTCCTTATTTATGTGGGAGCCATAAATGTCTTAATCATATTTGCTGTGATGTTCATGAATGGTTCAGAATATTACAACGATTTCCATCTTTGGACTGTTGGAGATGGTGTCACTTCACTGGTTTGTACAAGTATTTTTGTTTCACTAATTACTACTATCCTAGACACATCATGGTACGGGGTTATTTGGACTACAAGATCAAACCAGATTATAGAACAGGACTTGATAAGTAATGGTCAACAAATTGGGATTCATTTATCAACAAATTTTTTTCTTCCATTTGAACTCATTTCTATAATTCTTTTAGTTGCTTTAATAGGTGCAATTGCTATGGCGCGTCAGATTCAGTGAAAAAAAATACTTAGAATTAGAAATCCAAATAAATCAAAATTAATAAGAAATAAGCTGTCTTATTTCATCTATATTTACTTCAATTCTATTTTTTAATTTTTCACGTATAAAATAACAATGAAAATGTTTTTAGTTCGATGTATTTACTAACACCTACCTTTGTTCTTGTTATATCCTTTCTAGTCACTAGTCAATTGAATCGGTTGAATTTTTGTTCCTATTGAAATGAATCTAGATTGATGAGGGGTTGTTCAATGATGCTCGAACATGTACTTGTTTTGAGTGCTTATTTATTTTCTATCGGTATCTATGGATTGATCACGAGCCGAAATATGGTTAGAGCACTTATGTGTCTTGAACTTATACTGAATGCAATTAATATTAATTTCGTAACATTCTCTGATTTTTTTGATAGTCGCCAATTAAAAGGAGACATTTTCTCGATTTTTGTTATAGCTATTGCAGCCGCTGAAGCGGCCATTGGGTTAGCTATTGTTTCGTCAATTTTTCGAAACAGAAAATCAACTCGTATCAATCAATCGAATTTGTTGAATTGAAAATTGAATAAATATAAAAGAATAAAATTAAGTAGAATAAAAATCAAATAAAAAGAAAATCATCTATATAAATAACCAACTCGAATTAGCATCTACGACAAACACGTATGACTAAGTTAGTTAAAATGAATAGAAGGTTTGCTAAAGCTAAGAAATCCAAGTATCTTGGCCTTCTCTCATCAGCAGATCCAGAAGTAAAGTAAAGTAAATTGATTAAAAAAATTTCTGATAAATCGTTGATTCGTCTGGTATCTATAACATTTACTACTTTATTTTTACTAGATCGAAAATTTATGACGTTCAAAAATTTATAGATCCAATGTCACATTCAGTAAAGATTTATGATACATGTATAGGATGTACTCAATGTGTACGAGCCTGCCCCACAGATGTATTAGAAATGATACCTTGGGACGGATGTAAAGCTAAGCAAATTGCCTCTGCTCCAAGAACAGAGGATTGTGTAGGTTGTAAGAGATGTGAATCCGCCTGTCCAACAGATTTCTTGAGTGTCCGGGTTTATTTATGGCATGAGACAACTCGCAGTATGGGTCTAGCTTATTGATATGTTCCAGAAAACTCCAATTGAATCCATTTGATTTCTCTTTACCGACAAAACCCGTACTCGAAATAGAAATAATAAAAAATATAATATTTTGAGTACGGGTTTTTCTGGTCAAAGCATATCTTGTTTTTACCACGAATTCTTTTCCTTGGTTAACAATAATTGTAATTTTTCCGATATCCGCGGGTTCTTTAATTTTCTTTCTTCCTCATAAAGGAAATAAGGTGATTCGCTGGTATACTTTATGTATATGTTTATTAGAACTCCTTCTAATGACCTATGCATTCTGTTATCATTTCAAATTCGACGATCCATTAATCCAACTCGAGGAGGATTCTAAATGGATAAATATTTTTGATTTTCACTGGAGATTAGGAATTGATGGACTTTCCATAGGACCCATTTTTTTGACGGGATTCATTACAACTTTAGCTACTTTAGCAGCTTGGCCAGTTACTCGAGATTCCCGATTGTTCCATTTCTTGATGTTAGCAATGTACAGCGGTCAAATAGGATCATTTTCTTCTCGAGACCTTTTTCTTTTTTTCATCATGTGGGAGTTAGAATTAATTCCCGTTTATCTACTTCTATTCATGTGGGGGGGGAAGAAACGTCTGTATTCGGCTACAAAGTTTATTTTATACACTGCTGGGGGTTCTATTTTTCTGTTAATAGGAGTTCCGGGTATGGGTTTATATGGTTCCAATGAACCAACATTAAATTTTGAAACATCAGCTAACCAATCATATCCTGTGGCATTGGAAATTTTATTCTATTTTGGATTTCTTATTGCTTATGCTGTCAAATCACCGATTATACCCCTACATATATGGTTACCGGATACCCACGGAGAAGCACATTACAGTACATGTATGCTTCTAGCCGGAATCTTATTAAAAATGGGAGCGTATGGGTTGATTCGGATCAATATGGAATTATTACCCCATGCTCATTCTATATTTTCTCCCTGGTTGATGATAGTAGGCACAGTGCAAATAATCTATGCAGCTTCAACATCTCTCGGTCAACGTAACTTAAAAAAGAGAATAGCCTATTCCTCTGTATCTCATATGGGTTTCCCAATTATAGGAATTGCTTCCATAAGTGATACAGGACTCAACGGAGCTGTTTTACAAATAATCTCTCATGGATTTATTGGTGCTGCACTTTTTTTCTTGGCAGGAACGAGTTACGATAGAATACGTCTTATTTATCTCGACGAAATGGGAGGAATAGCTATTCCAATGCCAAAAATTTTTACGATGTTCAGTAGCTTCTCGATGGCTTCTCTTGCATTGCCGGGAATGAGTGGTTTTGTTGCGGAATTGATAGTGTTTTTTGGAATACTTACTAGCCCCAAATATCTTTTAATGGCAAAAATACTAATTACTTTAGTAATGGCAATTGGAATGATATTAACTCCTATTTATTCATTATCTATGTCACGTCAGATGTTCTATGGATACAAGCTATTCAATGCTCCAAACTCTTATTTTTTTGATACTGGACCACGAGAACTATTTGTTTCGATCTCTATCTTTCTACCTGTAATAGGTATTGGTATTTATCCAGATTTTGTTCTCTCAGTATCAGTTGACAAGGTCGAGGCTATTTTATCTAATTACTTTTATAGATTATAGTTTTTTAGATTAAAGATAGTTTTCATAAAAAAGACAAAAAAGAAAAATATAAAATACTGGCATTTTTAAACGTTGTAGAAAAAAAAAAAAAAGAAAAGTTTTTCTTTTTTGAAGTAAAAAAACGAAGTGAATTGGAATTGTAATCGGATACCTTTAATGTTTTTGAGAACCATTTGAATCGCTACTTGATTCAAATGGTTCTCAAAAACGTAGACAAAGTTTCGTCATATACGTTCTTCCTATATATTGGATTCGTCAGATCCTTTCTTCAATTAGCTGTTAATGTGAATGAACCATAACTATGTAACCCTATTCCTAATAGATTGACCCCAAAATAGCATATCCAAATTATAAGAAATCCTAGAGAAGCCACAATTGCGGAATTTGAACCTTGCAAATTTTTTTTTGTTCGAGTATGTAAATAAATCGCGAATATAGTCCAAGTAATAAATGCCCAAGTTTCTTTGGGGTCCCAATTCCAATAGGCCCCCCATGCCTCATTAGCCCATACTGCTCCCGAAAGAATACCTATGGTTAAAAAGATAAACCCTAGACTAATGACACGATAACTCCAATAATCCAATTGCTGAATCAATTGATACCTGTGAAAATTTCTAAAGGAAAGAAAAAAAGTATTTCGTAAAACATTGTTTCTTTCATTCATACATTGAATCTCACCAAAGGAAAATGACCCAATTAATAAATGATTGTTTTTACCAAAAATCTCTATGTTTTTTCGAAATGTAATGACTAGAAGAGCTACTGATAATAATGATCCGCATAAAAGAGCTGCATAGCTCAATACCATCATACTTACGTGCATCATTAACCACTGGGATTTTAGAGCAGGTACCAATATTGCGGATTGCTGTAATTCAGTTAAAAGACCCGAAGTGGCAAACCCTTGGGTAAAAATAGCACTTGGCGCGGTTATTACGCTTAAATGATTTTTATGATTCCATATTTTAGGAACTATATGAATAATGGAGAAACTCCATGAAAGGAACATTA
The DNA here is from genome assembly GCF_018873765.1 of Telopea speciosissima. Classification (NCBI taxonomy): domain Eukaryota; kingdom Viridiplantae; phylum Streptophyta; class Magnoliopsida; order Proteales; family Proteaceae; genus Telopea; species Telopea speciosissima. Next base: position 16,302 of record NW_025317667.1, read on the forward strand.
ATGATTCATATAAATCACTTAATGGGAAATGTCCCGAAGAAATCCAACGAGTAATTAAGAATCCTGTTATACAAAAAAAAGTAGTTATCATACCTTTGTCTGACGAATCATATAGTTCTACGATTCCATCGACTAATAGGCTCATCAAATGAATCGTAATTACAATTGAAACGACTGAAAAAGAGATATGAGTTAATATATGTTCGAAAGTCGAAAATATCATAAAAAAATCCTAAAACTAAAAAGGACCTTCAATTACGGAATTGAAATCAGGAATTGAATTTCTTATAATTATAAGATTTTTTCCAATCTTTTAGAAGATGCCGTCACTCGGACTCGAACCGAGATGCTCTAGCACTGCTTCCTAAGAGCAGCGTGTCTACCAATTTCACCATGACGGCTTGTTCGAAATCATAATAGCCCATTCATATTCAATCGTCGAGATTTAAGGAGTCAATTCAATTGACATTTTTTAGGAAAGATTAAAATCGATGAAAAAAGACTCGTTTAAATTGTTATTTGAACGTTCAATAAATCTTAGCTTAGTATCTAGTATCTTGGGATGCTGTCAGTTTTAACAATGGACTTTCGCGCAGTTTAAGTTACCCCGAAATGGAAGAGTTGGAACTATTTAGTTCTGTCCTAAATTTAGGCATAGAACTACATACCTTTAAAATTGTCTATTTTTATTTCTTATTTATATATATTAATAAATATAAAATAAATATAAATAAGAAATTAATATTCTATTCTATTTTTATTCTAAATTTTCTCAATTCTAAAGAAATTTTCTATTTTTTATTCGATTTTCTAACCTATTTTACTCTAAATAAAATAGAATTATAAATAGATTTTGATTGGTCCTACAGTCCAATCACAGATCTATTTTGAATCACATAAAATGATTCTTCGTACATAAATATCGGTCTAAATGAAATTCAAGGTCTTTTATGGATTAGGTCGAAAACAGGGGTCTAGTGATTCAGAGAATAATGATTCAGAAAATTTTACAAATATTCTATTAAAATATAGATCTTAATTAGTTTCAAACGATTCAGTTATTTTGATTAAAAATATCTGTTTTGCTATAGAAAAAAAAGAAAAAAAGGTTTTCAACCTTCTTTAGACTTATTGATCATCTTCCAAAAAACTCTTAACTTAAATAGTGTAGCCCATCTTAGTGATGTATAACTATTGGG
>NW_025317667.1:20000-22500 GCF_018873765.1 Telopea speciosissima
TTGATCACCCATGCCTATTCTAAAGCATTATTGTTTTTAGGGTCCGGATCCATTATTCATTCAATGGAAACTGTTGTTGGATATTCTCCAGAGAAAAGTCAGAACATGGTTTTTATGGGCGGTTTAACAAAATATGTGCCAATTACAAAAACTGCTTTTTTATTAGGTACACTTTCTCTTTGTGGTATTCCGCCTCTTGCTTGTTTTTGGTCCAAAGACGAAATTCTTAATGATAGTTGGTTGTATTCACCAATTTTCGCAATAATCGCTTGTTCCACAGCGGGATTCACTGCATTTTATATGTTTCGGATATATTTACTTACTTTTGAGGGACATTTAAACATCCATTTTCAAAAGTACAGCGGCAAAAAAAATAGCTCGTTCTATTCAATATCTATATGGGGCAAAGAAGAAACGAAAATGATTAAAAAAAATTTTCGTTTATCAACAATAAATAATAATCAAAGGGATTCTTTTTTTTCGAAGAAAACATATCCGATTGATGGAAATGTAAGAAGCATGACGCGACCTTTTATCACGAATACTCATTTTGGGAGTAAAGAGACTTTTCCCTATCCCCATGAATCGGATAATACTATGTTACTGCCTCTACTTATATTGGTCCTATTTACTTTATTCGTCGGATTCCTAGGAATTCCTTTCGGTCAAGGAGGAATGGATTTGGATATATTATCCAAATGGTTAACTTCGTCAATAAATCTTTTACATTCCAATTCGAGCAATTCTGTGAATTGGTATGAGTTTGTGACAAATGCAATTTTTTCTGTTAGTATAGTTTATTTTGGAATATTTATAGCGTCGCTTTTATATGGGCCTGTTTATTCATCGTTCCAGAAATTCGAAGTAATTAATTCAATTGTGAAAATGGGTCCTAAGAGAATTTTCTGGGACCAAATTCTAAATATTATATACAATTGGTCATATAATCGCGGGTATATAGATTTTTTTTATCTAACAACTTTCATTAGTGGTATAAGGGGATTAGCCGAATTAATTTATTTTTTCGATAGACGAGTAATTGATGGAATTACGAATGGTATTGGTGTTACAAGTTTCTTTGTAGGAGAAGGGGTTAAATATATAGGTAATGGGCGAATTTCTTCTTATCTTTTCTTGTATTTATCTTATGTATTAATCTTTTTATTAATTTACTACTTTAAATTCATATTCATTTTTTAATATGAAAATAAAAAAAAATATATATATAAATGAAAATCAGTATGGAAATCCAGAAAATTCGAAGTTAGAAATACTTAAAGAAGATGAAGATAAAGACAATTTCTGGATTTCCATACTGATTTTCATTTATATATATATTTTTTTTTATTTTCATATTAAAAAATGAATATGAATTTAAAGTAGTAAATTAATAAAAAGATTAATACATAAGATAAATACAAGAAAAGATAAGAAGAAATTCGCCCATTACCTATATATTTAACCCCTTCTCCTACAAAGAAACTTGTAACACCAATACCATTCGTAATTCCATCAATTACTCGTCTATCGAAAAAATAAATTAATTCGGCTAATCCCCTTATACCACTAATGAAAGTTGTTAGATAAAAAAAATCTATATACCCGCGATTATATGACCAATTGTATATAATATTTAGAATTTGGTCCCAGAAAATTCTCTTAGGACCCATTTTCACAATTGAATTAATTACTTCGAATTTCTGGAACGATGAATAAACAGGCCCATATAAAAGCGACGCTATAAATATTCCAAAATAAACTATACTAACAGAAAAAATTGCATTTGTCACAAACTCATACCAATTCACAGAATTGCTCGAATTGGAATGTAAAAGATTTATTGACGAAGTTAACCATTTGGATAATATATCCAAATCCATTCCTCCTTGACCGAAAGGAATTCCTAGGAATCCGACGAATAAAGTAAATAGGACCAATATAAGTAGAGGCAGTAACATAGTATTATCCGATTCATGGGGATAGGGAAAAGTCTCTTTACTCCCAAAATGAGTATTCGTGATAAAAGGTCGCGTCATGCTTCTTACATTTCCATCAATCGGATATGTTTTCTTCGAAAAAAAAGAATCCCTTTGATTATTATTTATTGTTGATAAACGAAAATTTTTTTTAATCATTTTCGTTTCTTCTTTGCCCCATATAGATATTGAATAGAACGAGCTATTTTTTTTGCCGCTGTACTTTTGAAAATGGATGTTTAAATGTCCCTCAAAAGTAAGTAAATATATCCGAAACATATAAAATGCAGTGAATCCCGCTGTGGAACAAGCGATTATTGCGAAAATTGGTGAATACAACCAACTATCATTAAGAATTTCGTCTTTGGACCAAAAACAAGCAAGAGGCGGAATACCACAAAGAGAAAGTGTACCTAATAAAAAAGCAGTTTTTGTAATTGGCACATATTTTGTTAAACCGCCCATAAAAACCATGTTCTGACTTTTCTCTGGAGAATATCCAACAACAGTTTCCATTGAATGAA
>NW_025317667.1:25000-35679 GCF_018873765.1 Telopea speciosissima
TAATAAAAAAAAGAATAAGAAAACTTTTTCTTTTATTTTAGAAAGGTTTTCTTGCCCCAATAGTTATACATCACTAAGATGGGCTACACTATTTAAGTTAAGAGTTTTTTGGAAGATGATCAATAAGTCTAAAGAAGGTTGAAAACCTTTTTTTCTTTTTTTTCTATAGCAAAACAGATATTTTTAATCAAAATAACTGAATCGTTTGAAACTAATTAAGATCTATATTTTAATAGAATATTTGTAAAATTTTCTGAATCATTATTCTCTGAATCACTAGACCCCTGTTTTCGACCTAATCCATAAAAGACCTTGAATTTCATTTAGACCGATATTTATGTACGAAGAATCATTTTATGTGATTCAAAATAGATCTGTGATTGGACTGTAGGACCAATCAAAATCTATTTATAATTCTATTTTATTTAGAGTAAAATAGGTTAGAAAATCGAATAAAAAATAGAAAATTTCTTTAGAATTGAGAAAATTTAGAATAAAAATAGAATAGAATATTAATTTCTTATTTATATTTATTTTATATTTATTAATATATATAAATAAGAAATAAAAATAGACAATTTTAAAGGTATGTAGTTCTATGCCTAAATTTAGGACAGAACTAAATAGTTCCAACTCTTCCATTTCGGGGTAACTTAAACTGCGCGAAAGTCCATTGTTAAAACTGACAGCATCCCAAGATACTAGATACTAAGCTAAGATTTATTGAACGTTCAAATAACAATTTAAACGAGTCTTTTTTCATCGATTTTAATCTTTCCTAAAAAATGTCAATTGAATTGACTCCTTAAATCTCGACGATTGAATATGAATGGGCTATTATGATTTCGAACAAGCCGTCATGGTGAAATTGGTAGACACGCTGCTCTTAGGAAGCAGTGCTAGAGCATCTCGGTTCGAGTCCGAGTGACGGCATCTTCTAAAAGATTGGAAAAAATCTTATAATTATAAGAAATTCAATTCCTGATTTCAATTCCGTAATTGAAGGTCCTTTTTAGTTTTAGGATTTTTTTATGATATTTTCGACTTTCGAACATATATTAACTCATATCTCTTTTTCAGTCGTTTCAATTGTAATTACGATTCATTTGATGAGCCTATTAGTCGATGGAATCGTAGAACTATATGATTCGTCAGACAAAGGTATGATAACTACTTTTTTTTGTATAACAGGATTCTTAATTACTCGTTGGATTTCTTCGGGACATTTCCCATTAAGTGATTTATATGAATCATTAATGTTCCTTTCATGGAGTTTCTCCATTATTCATATAGTTCCTAAAATATGGAATCATAAAAATCATTTAAGCGTAATAACCGCGCCAAGTGCTATTTTTACCCAAGGGTTTGCCACTTCGGGTCTTTTAACTGAATTACAGCAATCCGCAATATTGGTACCTGCTCTAAAATCCCAGTGGTTAATGATGCACGTAAGTATGATGGTATTGAGCTATGCAGCTCTTTTATGCGGATCATTATTATCAGTAGCTCTTCTAGTCATTACATTTCGAAAAAACATAGAGATTTTTGGTAAAAACAATCATTTATTAATTGGGTCATTTTCCTTTGGTGAGATTCAATGTATGAATGAAAGAAACAATGTTTTACGAAATACTTTTTTTCTTTCCTTTAGAAATTTTCACAGGTATCAATTGATTCAGCAATTGGATTATTGGAGTTATCGTGTCATTAGTCTAGGGTTTATCTTTTTAACCATAGGTATTCTTTCGGGAGCAGTATGGGCTAATGAGGCATGGGGGGCCTATTGGAATTGGGACCCCAAAGAAACTTGGGCATTTATTACTTGGACTATATTCGCGATTTATTTACATACTCGAACAAAAAAAAATTTGCAAGGTTCAAATTCCGCAATTGTGGCTTCTCTAGGATTTCTTATAATTTGGATATGCTATTTTGGGGTCAATCTATTAGGAATAGGGTTACATAGTTATGGTTCATTCACATTAACAGCTAATTGAAGAAAGGATCTGACGAATCCAATATATAGGAAGAACGTATATGACGAAACTTTGTCTACGTTTTTGAGAACCATTTGAATCAAGTAGCGATTCAAATGGTTCTCAAAAACATTAAAGGTATCCGATTACAATTCCAATTCACTTCGTTTTTTTACTTCAAAAAAGAAAAACTTTTCTTTTTTTTTTTTTTTTCTACAACGTTTAAAAATGCCAGTATTTTATATTTTTCTTTTTTGTCTTTTTTTATGAAAACTATCTTTAATCTAAAAAACTATAATCTATAAAAGTAATTAGATAAAATAGCCTCGACCTTGTCAACTGATACTGAGAGAACAAAATCTGGATAAATACCAATACCTATTACAGGTAGAAAGATAGAGATCGAAACAAATAGTTCTCGTGGTCCAGTATCAAAAAAATAAGAGTTTGGAGCATTGAATAGCTTGTATCCATAGAACATCTGACGTGACATAGATAATGAATAAATAGGAGTTAATATCATTCCAATTGCCATTACTAAAGTAATTAGTATTTTTGCCATTAAAAGATATTTGGGGCTAGTAAGTATTCCAAAAAACACTATCAATTCCGCAACAAAACCACTCATTCCCGGCAATGCAAGAGAAGCCATCGAGAAGCTACTGAACATCGTAAAAATTTTTGGCATTGGAATAGCTATTCCTCCCATTTCGTCGAGATAAATAAGACGTATTCTATCGTAACTCGTTCCTGCCAAGAAAAAAAGTGCAGCACCAATAAATCCATGAGAGATTATTTGTAAAACAGCTCCGTTGAGTCCTGTATCACTTATGGAAGCAATTCCTATAATTGGGAAACCCATATGAGATACAGAGGAATAGGCTATTCTCTTTTTTAAGTTACGTTGACCGAGAGATGTTGAAGCTGCATAGATTATTTGCACTGTGCCTACTATCATCAACCAGGGAGAAAATATAGAATGAGCATGGGGTAATAATTCCATATTGATCCGAATCAACCCATACGCTCCCATTTTTAATAAGATTCCGGCTAGAAGCATACATGTACTGTAATGTGCTTCTCCGTGGGTATCCGGTAACCATATATGTAGGGGTATAATCGGTGATTTGACAGCATAAGCAATAAGAAATCCAAAATAGAATAAAATTTCCAATGCCACAGGATATGATTGGTTAGCTGATGTTTCAAAATTTAATGTTGGTTCATTGGAACCATATAAACCCATACCCGGAACTCCTATTAACAGAAAAATAGAACCCCCAGCAGTGTATAAAATAAACTTTGTAGCCGAATACAGACGTTTCTTCCCCCCCCCACATGAATAGAAGTAGATAAACGGGAATTAATTCTAACTCCCACATGATGAAAAAAAGAAAAAGGTCTCGAGAAGAAAATGATCCTATTTGACCGCTGTACATTGCTAACATCAAGAAATGGAACAATCGGGAATCTCGAGTAACTGGCCAAGCTGCTAAAGTAGCTAAAGTTGTAATGAATCCCGTCAAAAAAATGGGTCCTATGGAAAGTCCATCAATTCCTAATCTCCAGTGAAAATCAAAAATATTTATCCATTTAGAATCCTCCTCGAGTTGGATTAATGGATCGTCGAATTTGAAATGATAACAGAATGCATAGGTCATTAGAAGGAGTTCTAATAAACATATACATAAAGTATACCAGCGAATCACCTTATTTCCTTTATGAGGAAGAAAGAAAATTAAAGAACCCGCGGATATCGGAAAAATTACAATTATTGTTAACCAAGGAAAAGAATTCGTGGTAAAAACAAGATATGCTTTGACCAGAAAAACCCGTACTCAAAATATTATATTTTTTATTATTTCTATTTCGAGTACGGGTTTTGTCGGTAAAGAGAAATCAAATGGATTCAATTGGAGTTTTCTGGAACATATCAATAAGCTAGACCCATACTGCGAGTTGTCTCATGCCATAAATAAACCCGGACACTCAAGAAATCTGTTGGACAGGCGGATTCACATCTCTTACAACCTACACAATCCTCTGTTCTTGGAGCAGAGGCAATTTGCTTAGCTTTACATCCGTCCCAAGGTATCATTTCTAATACATCTGTGGGGCAGGCTCGTACACATTGAGTACATCCTATACATGTATCATAAATCTTTACTGAATGTGACATTGGATCTATAAATTTTTGAACGTCATAAATTTTCGATCTAGTAAAAATAAAGTAGTAAATGTTATAGATACCAGACGAATCAACGATTTATCAGAAATTTTTTTAATCAATTTACTTTACTTTACTTCTGGATCTGCTGATGAGAGAAGGCCAAGATACTTGGATTTCTTAGCTTTAGCAAACCTTCTATTCATTTTAACTAACTTAGTCATACGTGTTTGTCGTAGATGCTAATTCGAGTTGGTTATTTATATAGATGATTTTCTTTTTATTTGATTTTTATTCTACTTAATTTTATTCTTTTATATTTATTCAATTTTCAATTCAACAAATTCGATTGATTGATACGAGTTGATTTTCTGTTTCGAAAAATTGACGAAACAATAGCTAACCCAATGGCCGCTTCAGCGGCTGCAATAGCTATAACAAAAATCGAGAAAATGTCTCCTTTTAATTGGCGACTATCAAAAAAATCAGAGAATGTTACGAAATTAATATTAATTGCATTCAGTATAAGTTCAAGACACATAAGTGCTCTAACCATATTTCGGCTCGTGATCAATCCATAGATACCGATAGAAAATAAATAAGCACTCAAAACAAGTACATGTTCGAGCATCATTGAACAACCCCTCATCAATCTAGATTCATTTCAATAGGAACAAAAATTCAACCGATTCAATTGACTAGTGACTAGAAAGGATATAACAAGAACAAAGGTAGGTGTTAGTAAATACATCGAACTAAAAACATTTTCATTGTTATTTTATACGTGAAAAATTAAAAAATAGAATTGAAGTAAATATAGATGAAATAAGACAGCTTATTTCTTATTAATTTTGATTTATTTGGATTTCTAATTCTAAGTATTTTTTTTCACTGAATCTGACGCGCCATAGCAATTGCACCTATTAAAGCAACTAAAAGAATTATAGAAATGAGTTCAAATGGAAGAAAAAAATTTGTTGATAAATGAATCCCAATTTGTTGACCATTACTTATCAAGTCCTGTTCTATAATCTGGTTTGATCTTGTAGTCCAAATAACCCCGTACCATGATGTGTCTAGGATAGTAGTAATTAGTGAAACAAAAATACTTGTACAAACCAGTGAAGTGACACCATCTCCAACAGTCCAAAGATGGAAATCGTTGTAATATTCTGAACCATTCATGAACATCACAGCAAATATGATTAAGACATTTATGGCTCCCACATAAATAAGGAGCTGTGCAGCAGCTACAAAATGGGAGTTCGATGGAATATAGAATAAGGATATACAAACAAGAACCAATCCCAATGAAAAGGCAGAAAAAATGGGATTGGTAAGTAATACTACTCCCAGACCCCCTAGTATAAGGCCTGATCCCAGAAATACTAAAAGAAAATCATGTATTTGCCCAGGTAAATCCATTATATATTATTTATATGTAAAATAAGAAATAAATAAGTCGAAATCTTTCATGACCTTATTGACCTGACCGGACCGGGAAAAAATAAATTACCCTATTTATATTTTATATAATTTATATAATACGTTTACGCTCCTAATTGAATTAAATTCTAATGGGTGTGAATTGATGTAGATACTCTTAGATGTATATACTGTTATTGGACAAATTCCATTCTATATCCGAATCTGAAAGACAAGACGAAATTTGATGTTTCGAACTCATCACGGTATATGAATCAATTTTCAATTCAAATTAAGACGTGATTCTCACCAATCAATAGCTAGGATTTTTAGTTATTGACCAAGCAAAATGAAAGAAGCCTCCCCCCTTTAGATCAAAACCGAATCTTAGTAATTGGTAATCGTTTTTGAGTCAAGGGGTTTCCCCGTAGCTATTTTTATTTGAGTCGAATTCGTAATTGTTCGAATTGTGTAATCCCCAATTACTAGCATCGGCAACCGACCCAAAGAAATTTGATTATAATTCAATTCGTGACGATCATAAGTAGAAAGTTCATATTCTTCAGTCATCGATAAACAATTTGTTGGACAATACTCGACGCAGTTACCGCAAAATATACAGATTCCAAAATCAATACTGTAATTAAACAATCGTTTCTTTCGAATATCCGTTTCCAATCTCCAATCTACAACGGGTAGATCTATAGGGCATACACGAACACAGACTTCACAAGCAATGCATTTATCAAATTCAAAGTGGATTCGACCGCGGAAACGCTCTGATGTGATCAATTTTTCATAAGGATATTGAATAGTTACAGGTAAACGGTTCGCATGGGATAAGGTAATCATGAAACTTTGACCGATGTACCTTGCAGCTCGTACTGTTTGTTGACCATAATTCATGAACCCAGTTACCATAGGGAGCATATCGTGAATATCTATGAATAAAATTCAAATAATTTGATGTTTTTTTCTCTTGTTTGAGAGAAGGTATGAATCTATAATCTAGAATATGGTATTCCTTTACAGCGAAAAAAGTTGAGAAGAAGTTGTCAATAATAGATTACCTAGAGAAATAGGTAAAAGAAATTTCCACCCAAGATTTAATAGTTGGTCCATTCTCATCCTAGGCAAAGTCCATCTTGTTGTGATAGGAATGAATAGGAACAAATAAGCTTTAGCTAATGTAATAAAGATACCAATTGTCGTTCCAAAGACCCCGCCTGCCTTATTTATTTCGAAAAGCTCAGGAATGAATATGTACGGAATAGAAAGATTCCAACCCCCCAAATAAAGAACTGTTACAAATAATGAAGAAACTAGTAGATTTAGATAAGAAGCAACGTAAAATAAACCAAATTTGATACCTGAATATTCGGTTTGATAACCCGCTACTAATTCTTCCTCTGCTTCTGGTAAATCAAAAGGTAATCTCTCACATTCTGCTAGGGAAGAAATTAGAAAAACAGCAAACCCTACGGGTTGCCGCCACAAATTCCACCCCCAAAAACCATATTTGGATTGCGCCTCAATTATATCAACTGTACTCGAACTGTTAGATAATTATAGTCGGTGATAACAGCATTGTTCCAATCGCTATTACAGAACCGTACATGAGACTTCAGCTTCATACGGCTCCTCGAAGGCCACAAATAAATCTAAGGATCACTTCAGCATTATCTCGATATCTTTGTAAGGTAAATAGAGTAGTGTAAAGATAGATCGGAGAGTCCTGAATTAGACCAATAGAATTCTGTCTGCTATAATAAAAAAAGTGCTTCCGAATTGATCTCATCTTTCATTTTCAAATTCCAATTTTTCTTTGTTTAGTAATAACTTAATCCTTCAATAAAATACTCGTTCTATCAATATCAATAGAAATTTCGACCCATATCTTTCGATTCCGAAAAAGAATTAGACTTTAGATTAGTTCATGAATCATAATAAGAATTCTATCTCTATTACTATGGATAGAATATGGAAAAAAAAAAAAGAAAAAAATCTCTTATTTTTCCTTTTTTTCTATTGCATGCAATTGCATTCCATTTCTTTCGTTCCTATTCTTCTTTCTCAGAAAAGGGGACTCTAAAAAAAATAAAAAGATTACTTCGTTCCTGATAGTCATTTCTTTAATCAGTGGATAGGAGGATACTCTGAATCGGGATCATGGGAAAGTACTTCTTGATCATTTCTACCAACTTAAAGCCCCATTAAAATTCCTTTTATGTAGTCCAAACTTACATTAGCTCTATTACTAATCCTTTGTGTACCTTGGTGTTACTAACCGTCCACTCTTTTTTGTTTGATCCCCGGTATGGTAATACATGCAATAGTAAAAACTCCATACATTTAATCTTTTGCACCCGCTTCAAGCCCTGATGATTAATCAATCAATCTTGGGGTAAATAGTTTATACTGCTTTACTTATGTTTACTTCCACCCAACTCTTGTACATAGGGAAAGAGACTCAATCTTTTTACTGCGAATTTTTAAGCTGTTTTGTTTCACTCATATAACTATCTGCTTAAGTTCATTAACTGGAATGATCAATAAAAAATTAAAGTAATCTAGTCAATACATTCAACTTCTTTACTAGAAACCAAAGTCAAAGTTCAAATAAAGTTAAAGTAAATTAGAAAATTTAAGTAAAAAAGTAAATTAAATAAAAGTTTATGCCCCAACGAATCGCACGTAGAGATATTGATAACACACATAGAGTTAATGGTATTTCATAACTAATCGATTGAGCAGCAGCTCGTAGACCACCCGAAAAAGAATATTTATTATTCGATCCATATCCTGACATAAGAAGTCCAATAGGAGCAATACTTGAAATGGCAATCCATAAAAAAACACCTATATTGAGATCGACTAGAACAAGACGATAGCCAAAAGGAATTACTGAATAACTTAATAGAATGGATATGACCGCGATAGATGGTCCAATACTGAATAGACGAGTATCCCCTCTAGATGGAAGAATATCCTCTTTGAAAAGTAGTTTGGTTCCATCTGCTAGAGCTTGAAGAATTCCCAAAGGGCCAGCGTATTCAGGTCCAATACGTTGTTGTATCCCTGCGGATATTTCTCTTTCTAACCACACAATAACCAGTACCCCTATAGTGATTCCTGATACAGGAGAAAAAATAGGGACAAGCAGCCATATGAGCTCATAGGCCTCTTTTAAGGATTCCGGTCTGGAAAAAAATTGATAGCTTGTGTTTCTGTCGTATCAATTATCATTTCAACGATCAACTTCTCCCATAATAATATCTATACTACCTAGTATTGTCATAATATCAGCCAATTTCATTCTTTTAACTAATTGAGGAAGAATTTGCAAATTAATAAAACCCGGTGGACGAATTTTCCATCTCCAAGGAAAAACACTCTGATCTCCTATCAGAAAAATTCCCAGCTCTCCTTTTGGGGCTTCCACTCTTACATAAAGTTCTTGTTTCGACAATTCAAAAGTGGGAGAAGGCTTTTTACTAATGAATCGATATTCAAAATCATTCCATTCAGAATCCTTTGTTCTATCAAAGCGTCGGACTTCTAAATTTTCATAGGGTCCCCCCGGAATTCCTTCCAGAGCCTGTTGAATAATTTTTATGGATTCCTTCATTTCATTAATTCGTACTAAATAACGAGCTAATGAATCTCCTTCTTTTTTGCCATTGAATTTCCCAATCAAATTCGTCGTAACATTCATAATGATCAACCTTACGAAGATCCCACTCGATTCCGGAAGCTCGTAGCATTGGTCCTGATAAACCCCAATTTATTGCTTCTTCTCCACCAATAATGCCCACCCCCTCAACTCGTTCCAAAAAAATGGGATTCCGCGTAATAAGCTTTTGATATTCAGCAACCACTGTTAAAAAATAATTGCAGAAATCCAAACATTTATCTATCCAGCCATGAGGTAAATCAGCAGCTACTCCTCCGATACGGAAATAATTATGCATCATTCGCATACCTGTGGCAGCTTCAAATAGATCATATATCAACTCTCTCTCTGAAAATATAGAAAAAAGGTGTCTGTGCACCGATATCTGCCATAAAAGGACCAAGCCATAACAAATGAGAAGCTATACGACTTAGTTCCAGCATAATAGCTCTGATATAGCTAGCTCTTTTAGGTACTTGAATGTTTCCCAACTGTTCTGGTCCATTTACTGTTATTGCCTCTGTGAACATAGTAGCTAAATAATCCCAACGTGTTACATAAGGCAGATATTGTATAATTGTTCGGTTTTCTGCAATTTTTTCCATTCCTCTGTGTAAATAACCCAATATGGGTTCACAGTCAATAACATCTTCACCATCTAAAGTAACGATGAGTCGAAGAACACCATGCATTGATGGATGGTGAGGACCCATATTGACTATCATAAGGTCTTTTCTTGTAACTGGTACAGTCATATCTTTTTTCCCGATTCATTATTCCATCAATTGCTGAAAACGAAACGAAATTCATAAAAATTCAAGATCTAATAAATCAAATAATTCAAAACGAATCTTCAAATTAACGAGTTTTTGCCTCTCGAATATCCAACTGACTAATTAATTGTTTATAACGGACTCCATTTTTCTTTGACAAATAAGCCAACAGCCGTTGACGTTTTCCCAAAATTTTCCGTAGACCTCGCTGAGATAAATAGTCTTTTCTGTGCAATTCCAAATGTGAAGTAAGCCTCCGTATCTTATTGGTGAAATTGAATATTTGAAATTCAACAGATCCTCTGTTTTCTTCTTTTTTTTCTTTTTCTTGTGAAATAATCGAGATAAATGAATTTTTTACCATATAAAGAATTCTTTTCCTATATTTCTTTCTTTTCTACAGATATGGATTTTACCAATCAGTAATAATAATGCCAGACCCTTTAATCTAGTATACAAAACCATCTGAATTTATTCATGTACTCTTTTTTTTTCTTCTTTTTCTATCAAATTTATTAAATTAAGTTTTATCAATTCATTCCTAGATTGAATTGATACGTCATTCAATCCTGTGTCAAAATGTAATACAGGGGCGTCTGTTTACCTTCATATAGCAGATATGACACGAATATATAGTATCAACTAATTTTCAATCGTTGATACAT
>NW_025317667.1:35779-41386 GCF_018873765.1 Telopea speciosissima
AAATGTATTATCAATCGGACTAATGGGGCTTTTTCTTATTATATGGGAAAGAGGAAGATGCATTTAGAGAGCTAACAATCTAAGTCTTTCATCAGTCAAATAACTTTGACGTATAACTCATTTCGGAGGCTTCATAAGACACCAAGGCCGCTTGTTTCAAGCCACATTGCTTAGTAATGGATGATAATAACAAAAGTAGTATTGAAAGACACTGTAAAATAACAATATATATACTTGCATTATTGATGAAGCTTCTTCTAACGATACTTGTCTAGTTTAAGATTCAAATGTTTGGCATAGAAAATTTGACATATAAATATCAAAATTGATTTAATCAATAGCCTCTAAAGAACTTGTCCTAAATTTACCCAAACTAAAATTTAACAAGAATCATCTTTGTGATGGCACAAAAAGGAAACAAGGAAGTTTCTCACAAATCAAAATAACATAGTTTCAACTACTAGACCTCTCTTGAACTTCCATTTGGATATTTTTGGTCATATCCCTACTCCAAGCTAAAGTGAAAAAGTTATACATTTTTGTTTTTATTGATGATTGATCAGAGATATACTTGGACCTCTTTTTCTTAGAAATAAAAATGAGGTTTAACGAATTTTCAAAACTTGTAAGAGTAATCTAAATTCAAAAGGGTTATTTGGTCACTACAATAAGAAGTGATCATGGTGGTGAGTTTGAGAACTAAACTAATTTAGAAAATATTGTGATGATGAAGGCATCATCACAATTCCTCTGCCTTAGAATCCCCTCAATCCCAATGGGATTGTTGAAAAAATAGATCCTCTAGAGACTGCCCTAACGTAAGCTTAATGTATATTCTCTTCCTAATATTTGTAATAAATCAGAATAATCGTATGTTATGTGTTAAATCGTGCTTTGATTAAAAATCTTATCTAAGACACTCCATGAAAGTTATATTTTGGAAAATCTAGCTGACTACTTCAAATTTTTGACAATGTTTGGAATACTAAAGACCCAAAGAAAAATTTGATGAAAAATTAAATAACGTATTTTGGCACTCTAGTAATAGTCAGGTTTATAGAGTATTCAATAAAAAGACCTTAGTAGTAGAAGAAGAGTCTATGAACATCAGATTTGTGTTTCTCCTTTAAAAGAAAATACAGACCATTAGTTATGATGTTAATGTTATATCTAAATCACAAAAGAGTTGAGACCATTTCTTTTAGAAGAAAATATTGTCTCCCTCTAGAAACATCAATAAACTATGGATGTACTTAAAGGAAATTAGCCTTATAAAAATCATCTATTAGAACAAATTATTGGTGACATTAGAATCAAATGTTCAAACTAGGTCTAAACTTCAAAACACTTGTAATTTTGTTGCCTTCCTATTCATGATAGAACCTAAAAACATAAAAGAAGCTATGTTGATAATGATTTGATTTTGGCCATGCAAGAAGAATTCCACGCTTGAAAAAATAATGTGGCGAGAACTTGTGTCAAAAACCTAAAAATAAATCCATCATTGAAATAAATGGATTTCGTAAATAAACTTGATGAAAATAGAATTGTTGTTAGAAATAAGGCAAGACTTAGTTGGCACAAGGATATAATCAAGAAAAGAGAATCAATTTGATGAAACTTATGCACTTGTTGCTAGATTAGAAGCTATTAGAATGCTCCCTGCATTTGTTTGCTATAAAAATTTCAAACTTAATCAAATGGATGTGAAAAGTGCTTTCTAAATGATTTTAATGAAGAAGTGTATGTCTCTCCACCACCAAGGTTTGAAAATTCTTCTTACCTTGATCATGTTTTTAAACTAAAGAAAACATTATATGGATTCTAAACAAATACCAAGAACTTGGTATGACAGTTAAAGATATTTCTCATTGAAAATGCATATACTATTGGTAAGGTAGACATTACATTGTTTGTTAAACGTGAAATGTTCAAATTTAATCATATAGTACAATATCTCAGAGATGATATCATTTTTTGTGCTAACATGAACTTATGCGCTGGGAATTTAGTAAATCGACATGAAAAAATGAGTTTGAAGTGAGTTTAATGGGGGAACTAAACTTCTTTTTATAGGACTACAAATTAAACAAAACTAAAAATGAGATTTCTTATAAATCAATCAAAATATATCTAAAGAACTATTAAAAGAAATTTGATATTAATTCTCAAAAATCCTCTAACACTCCCATGAGTACCTCACTAAGTCTCTCAAAAGATAAGAATGGAACTCCTATTGATCCTACTCAAGTATCGAGGTATGATTGGAAGTTTGTATGATTGGAAGCTTGTTATATTTAACTCGCAAAGGCACCTGACATCATGTTTCTAGTGTCCAGGTGTGCCGAATTTCAAGGTAGTCCTATGCAATCACACTTAAGTACAGCTTAAACAAATTTAAGTACTTAAAAGGAACTATCAATATAGGATTGTGGTACCCAATGCAAAAATGATTTTGAATTACTTTAATTTTTCTTCTGACGACTTTGACGGGTTGTCATATTGATCGCAAGAGCACAAGTGGTACTTGCCATTTTCTCTTGATCTTGCCTCTGCTTGGGTCTCAAAGAAGAACAAACCTGTTGTGGCACCTCTCTTAACTCACCGGTCAATGTATTGCAAATTGCAGGCCTGTGCCCAAATCCTTTGGATGTGTCGATTCTTTCAAGATTATGGAATTTCATTCAAACTTTCAAAAAAATTCTTTTTGTGATAGGGTAATGTCATTTAACAATTCTTCCGAGACACCTCTGCATGGGTGAAATAGTCCTCTTCTAATTACATTGAGGAAAAGCAAGTCACTACATCTTTTAAGTTATACTATAAAATATATATACATATATATATATATATATATATGATATAATATATATATTATAAACTTTAAACATCACCCATTTTTTTATATAATATATTATATAATAAGACAATAAGTTACAACATACATTTTATTATAATATTATTTTTTACTTAAAATTGATAATGTATTCTCCTACTGCTCAAACATGCATTTCCTTCCCTTCCCATGATCAGATCAATCAGTTGCCATCCCCAACCCGACCTTTGAGCGTGGTTAGGATTAGATTTTTCTAAATGCAAGTTGCTCTGTCAAAGCCTAGGGCTCACTTGGGCGGACTTAGGATCGATAGGGTTCTATAAAGCCCGGCACTAACTGACCCTATTGCGCCTCTCTAATTCAATCAAGATCAAGGTTAAGACTGTGTGGTTCATATACAAAAATTCTAGCATATCATAGGAAGAGAGTAAAGTTAGAATGAGGTAGAATGTGAGAGGACTATATAACACCTGCATCATTCTCCCTACTTTTATATATATAAATGCTGTTAGAATAAAGACCGATATTATTTAATGGATTAAACTTTCCTCCATCCACCCATTCATCGCAAAGATACAGGAAAAAAAGTTTAGAAGCAACATTTTGGGAATTTACTAAAACCCTAAGAGGGATTTGTGAACCCTAATATGATGGGTAAGAGGAAATGTGTAGTATATATATTTGTAAAAGTGAAAAGTGTAAATTAAATAAAAATTATATGATTACTACTGATATAGGCGGTGGATTAGTCATGGAAAGGACAAGTCGCATATAAATTTCATAAAGAGTCGGAATCCAGATTCGAATCCACTTAGTGACGTCATTATATAAGGGCTTTAATCGAATCTAGCCAAATCCCAACAAGACAAAAAAAAGTGTTATATGAAACTACAAAAAGGGCAATCCTGCAAACTCAATTTCACTCAAGCTCAAACTCACTCTCACTCAAGTTTGGTATACTATATGAAAACTATATGAAGGGCCGAAAGGGGCTACCTGCAAACTCACTCTTAGTCTCACTCAAGCTGTTTTATGAAATTATATGAAAGGAGAAACTCGCAAACTCACTTCTCAGTCTCACTGCACTCTCACCACGCTTCATGCGAAGATGATTCGGTTCTGTGGGGCCACCACAACAAATAAATGACGAAAAAATAATTAATTATTAAGAGAGAAACTTTATATGAAAGGGGAAACTCTGCAAACTCACCTCAGTCTCACTCGCACTCTCACGACGTATCATGCGAAGATGATTCGGTTCTGTGGGACCCACCACAACAAAGAAATGACGAAGAAAAGATGATTAATTATTGAGAGAGAGACTTTCGAATCTCACAAGCACGTGCTTTTTTGTTCAGACTTGGAATTGGGAAAAGCGAAATTCTCCCGTTCACACTTGTCACCGTGTATGCCATAGGAACCTTCTTATAGTTTACCATTTTATCCATTATAATATTTGTCTAGTTTACCATTTTTTTTTGTTCAAATGGAATATTCAAGATCTTAAAAAATGGAATCGGGATCAGTGATTCAGTTGATCTATCTCAATTCTTGAACTCATTTCATGGAATATTATTTCAGTAAATCCAAATCATTAAATGAGATGTTACAAATTATTTATATAAGTCATGAGTCAAATTTGGGACCGTAATTTAATTGTATCGTCTCTTGCATTACAAAATTTTATAAGTATTCCAAAAGCCCAAGGTTTTATGCACAATCATGGCTGCTGTATATTATGTACACGATCGTGCCTTCAATTGTGGGATGGAGAGAGAGAGAGAGGGGGGGATGTGTTGTTAAATGCTTTTTTGTTCCCACCTCATCCAATGGTTGAAAGGCAATGATCGAACGTTTTTTTTTTTTTTAAATTAAAGAGAGGATTCTTTTGAGACAATAGCATAGGGGACCACACCACACCAATTATGGAATGTTTAGA
This sequence comes from Telopea speciosissima, assembly GCF_018873765.1. NCBI lineage: Eukaryota > Viridiplantae > Streptophyta > Magnoliopsida > Proteales > Proteaceae > Telopea > Telopea speciosissima. The sequence continues at coordinate 40,555 of NW_025317667.1, forward strand.
GGATTCATCGATGGGAGAAAAAGGAGGAGAAAGTAGGAGAGAGAAGCTTCTGGTGTAGTCTCACATGGACAACTATAGACTTTTCCTTTAAAATTATTTTAAAACATAATTTTGCCAGTTATAAAACAAAATCGCTCGAAAAAGTTTTTTTTTTTTTTCAAGAAACGAAAATATTCCTCAAAATTTTGATTCGTGATCAATTTATCCAATTGGCTATTGATCACCCTTAATATTACCTTTAAATGTCGCTTGCTCGGCTTTTTTCTATTTTCATGATATATTTAATAGAAAAAGATCCCTGCCAACTTGTATGCAGTCAGCCCCAATATACAAAACTGCACGAAATTACCACCATAATCCCCTGAAATAAAAATATCCCACCCCTATTGCTTCATTGAACCTCACGCTTGTGTAGGAGCCATGAAGCCTGGCATCACTTTGCTGCCCATATTTAATTTGTGTCATTTTACAAGATTTAGAGAGAGAACTTTATATTTCGGGACAAAGACACTTATGAAAATTTCTTTTAACTTACACAAGTACCTAGGAAGCCTTTCGATTTTAGAGGTTTGGAATCTTTCCTATTTTAAAAATAGTTGGTTTTATTATCCGAGAATGAGAAACAGACCTAGAATGCATACCAAACATAGATAATTTAATTCTCAAGAAACCCATCATTTTATTTAAAATACTAATATAGGTTTTTTTTAAAAAAGAAATTAAAAAAGGGCTAAATTAAGAATGGATATTTAAATGGGCTTTGGCTAGGATCTAAATATTGGATGGGCTTTTCTTCTTTATCAGATGTTATTCGTGACAGTTTATCTTTACC
>NW_025317668.1:0-41213 GCF_018873765.1 Telopea speciosissima
ATTCACATCAACATGACCCGAAATCTTCCATTGCTTCACTAACATTTCTCGAGCAAAGTTGAAGCTGGGCCTGCCCCTAATAAAATGACCCATAAGGGTATTCTTCCATTTTTCCAGACCATTCTTAATCATGGAAGATGGGCACTTAGCAGCCAATGCCCCATCAATCTTCACAGGTTCAACAAAAGTGAGTTGCAATCCATCTCTAACCAACGAAGAAGAAGATGAAAATAAGGCTAACCAAGGCACCCCAAGACCCTTCTTAGTCGTTCCTCCAGCATCATTCACAACCCCACCAATAGGTTGTGGACAGTCTCCAACAACAGCTCCATCCAAGCCTTGAACTCCATCCCCCAAAAGGGATCCCACTACAACCGAAGCCTCCAAAGGAGAAGTTGTAGTACATGCAGCACCACCACTTAGAGAGTCCTTTCCACCACTCCCATCTCCACGTGCATCACCCCCATTCCAAAAAACAAAAACTCCCTCTCCACCCCCTCCTGGACTAAGATCAGGAGGGAGACCATTAGCCGGAGATAATGGCCTACCGGCCATTCCCACGAGTAAACACAAAAAATCCCTCTCTCAAAATCACCAGAGCTTCTCTCCTAAATAGAAAAATTTTCTTCGAATCGATACCTATTTCGACATATGTTTATTTTCAGTTTAAACAATACCGGGTGGGTCATTTGAGGTTATTTGGGGGCATTTCTATACTTTTTTGGGCTTGGGATTTTCTAAAATGTGTCCTTATCTCTTATTAGAAGTGCGGATGCTATGTTGAGGGTCGTGACCTTCGAATCGATACCTATTTTGGCATATGTTCATTTTCGGTCCAAACCAGACCGGGTGGGTCGTTTGAGATTATTTTGGCGCATTTTTGTACTTTTTTTGTTTGGTATTTTCTAAAAAGTATCTGTATCTCTTATTAGACGTGTGGATGCGATATTGAAGGTCGTGACCTTCGAATCGATACCTATTTCGACATATGTTCATTTTCGGTTTAAACTAGACCGAGTGGGTCATTTGCGGTTATTTGGGGGCATTTTTGCAGTTTTTTGGGTTTGGAATTTTCTAAAAAGTATCCATATCTTTTATTAGCCGTGTGGATGTGATGTTGAGGGTCGTGACCTTCGAAACGATACCTATTTCAGTATATGTTCATTTTCGATTTAAACCAGACCAGGTGGGTCGTTCGGGGTTATTTGGGGGCATTTCTGTACTTTTTTGGGTTTGAGATTTTCTGAAAAGTGTCCTTAACTCTTATTAGACGTGTGGATGCGATGTTGAGGGTCATGACCTTTGAATCGATACCTATTTTGGCATATGTTCATTTTCGGTTTAAACTAGACCGGGTGGGTCATTTGGGGTTATTTGGGGACATTTCTGTACTTTTTTTGGGTTTAGTATTTTTTGAAAAGTGTCCTTATCTCTCGTCAGACGTGTGGATGCGATGTTAGGGTTCGTGACCTTCGAATCGATATCTATTTTGGCATATGTTCATTTTCGATTTAAAACAGACCGGGTGGGTCGTTTGGGGTTATTTAAAGGCATTTCTGTACTTTTTTGGGTTTCAGATTCTCTAAAAGGTGTCCTTATCACTTATTAGATATGTGGATGCGAAGTTGAGGGTCGTGACCTTCGAATCGATACGTATTTCGACATATGTTGATTTTTTGTCCGAACCAGACCGGGTGGGTCGTTGGTCTGGTTCGGAGTTATTTGGGGGCATTTCTATACTTTTTTTGGTTTGGGATTCTCAAAAAAGTGTCCTTATCTCTAATTAGACGTGTGGATGCACTGTTGAGGGTCCTGACCTTGGAATCGATACCTATTTCAACATATGTTCATTTTCGATTTAAACTAGACTGCGTGGGTTGTTTGGGGTTATTTGGGGGCATTTCTATACTTTTTGGGGTTTGGTATTATCTAAAAAGTGTCCTTATCTCTTATTAGATGTGTGGATGTGATATTGAGGGTCGTGACCTTCGAATCGATACCTATTTTGGCATATGTTCATTCTCGATTTAAACCAGACCAGGTGGGTCGTTTGGGGCTATTTGGGGGCATTTTTGTACTTTTTTGGGTTTGGTATTTTCTAAAAAGTGTCCTTATCTCTTATTAGATGTGTGGATGCGATGTTGAGGGTCGTGACCTTCGAATCGATACCTATTTTCACATATGTTCATTTTCGATTTAAACTAGACCGGGTGGATCGTTTGGGGTTATTTGGGGGCATTTTTGTAGTTTTTTGGGTTTAGTATTTTCTAAAAAGTGTCCATATCTCTTATTTAGATGTGTGGATGCGGTGTTGAGGGTCGTGACCTTTGAAGCGACACCTATTTCAGCATATGTTCATTTTCGATTTAAACCAGACAAGGTGGGTCATTCGGGGTTATTTGGGGGCATTTTTGTATTTTTTTGGGCTTGGGATTTTCTAAAAAGTGTTCTTATCTCTTATTAGACATGTGGGTGCGATGTTGAGTGTCGTGACCTTCGAAACCATACCTATTTTGACATATCTTCATTTTCGGTTTAAACAAGACCGGGTGGGTCGTTTGGGGTTATTTTGGGGCATTTTTGTAGTTTTTTGGGTTTGGTATTTTCTAAAGAGTGTCCTTATCTCTTTTTAGACGTGTAGATGCGATATTGACGGTCGTGACCTTCGAATCGATACCTATTTTGGCATATGTTCATTTTCGGTTTAAAACAGACCGGGTGGGTCGTTTGGGTTTATTTAAGGGCATTTCTGTACTTTTTTGGGTTTTGGATTCTCTAAAAGGTGTCTTTATCTCTTATTAGATGGGTGGATGCAATGTTGAGGGTCGTGACCTTCAAATCGATACCTATTTTGACACATGTTCATTTTCAGTCTAAACCAGACCGGGTAGGTCATTTGGGGTTATGTCGGGGCATTTCTGTACTTTTTTGGGCTTGGGATTTTCTAAGAAGTGTCCTTATCTCTTATTAGACGTGTGGATGCGAAGTTGAGGGTCGTGACCTTCGAATCAATACCTATTTTGGCATAAGTTCATTTTCGATTTAAAACAGACCAGGTGGGTCGTTTGGGGTTATTTAAGGGCATTTCCTTACTTTTTTGGGTTTTGGATTCTATAAAATGTGTCATTATCTCTTATTACACGTGTGGATGCAAAGTTGAGGGTCGCGACCTTCGAAGCGATACGTATTTCGACATATGTTCATTTCCAGTCTGAACCAAACCGGGTGGGTCGTTTGGAGTTATTTGGGGGCATTTCTGTACTTTTTTTGGTGTGGGATTCTCAAAAAAGTGTACTTATCTCTAATTAGAAGTGTGGATGCGATGTTGAGAGTCATGACCTTCGAATCGATACCTATTTCAGCATATGTTCATTTTTTGTTTAAACTAGATCGGCTGGGTCGTTTGGGGTTATTTGGGGGCATTTTTTTACTTTTTTGGGTTTGGTATTTTCTAAAAAGTGTCCTTATCTCTTGTTAGATGTGTGGATGCGATGTTGAGGTTCGTGACCTTTGAATCGATACCTATTTTGACATATGTTTATTTTCTGTTTGAACCTGACCGGGTGGGTCGTTTGGGGTTATTTGGGACATTTCTGTACTTTTTTGGGCGTGGGATTTTCTAAAAAGTGTCCTTATCTCTTATTAGATGTGTGGATACGATGTTGAGGGTCGTGACGTTCGAATCATTACCTATTTCGACATATGTTTATTTTTTGTTTAAACCAGACCGGGTGGTCATTTTGGGTTATTTGGAGGCATTTCTTTACTTTTTTGGGCTTGGAATTTTCTAAAATGTGTCCTTATCTCTTATTAGATGTGTTGAGGCTATGTTGAGGGTCGTGACCTTCGAATCGATACCTATTTCGGCATATGTTCATTTTCGGTTTAAACCAGACCGGGTGGGTCGTTTGAGATTGTTTTGGGGCATTTCTGTACTTTTTTGTTTGGTACATTCTAAAAAGTGTCCTTATCTCTTATTAGCGTGTGGATACGATGTTGAGGGTCGTGACCTTCGAATCGGTACCTATTTTGGCATATGTTCATTGTCGATTTAAACCCAATCGGGTGGGTCATTTGGGGTTATTTGGGGGCATTTTTGTACTTTTTTGGTCTTGAGATTTTCTAAAAAGTGTCTTTATCTCTTATTAGACGTGTGGATACGAAGTTAAAGGTCGTGACCTTCGAATCGATACTTATTTTGGCATATGTTCATTCTCAGTTTAAACTAGACTGGGTGGGTCGTTTGGGGTTATTTGGGGGCATTTCTATACTTTTTTGGATCTGATATTTCCTAAAAAGTGTCCTTATCTCTTTTTAGACAATTGGATGCAATGTTGAGGGTCGTGACCTTCGAATCGATACCCATTTCGGCATATGTTCATTTTTTGTTTAAAATAGACCAGGTGGGTCGTTTGGGGTTATTTAAGGGCATTTTTGTACTTGTTTGGGTTTTGGATTCTCTAAAAGGTGTCCTTATCTCTTATTAGACGTGTGGATGCGAAGTTGAGGGTCGTGACCTTCGAATCGATACGTATTTCAACATATGTTCATTTTCACTCCGAACCAGACCGGGTGGGTCGTTTGGAGTTATTTGGGGGCATTTCTGTACCTTTTTTGGTTTGGGATTCTCAAAAAAGTGCCCTTGTCTCTAATTAGACGTTTGGATGCGATGTTGAGGGTCGTGACCTTCGAATCGATTCCTATTTCAGCATATGCTCATTTTTGGTTTAAACTAGACCGGCTGGGTCGTTTGGGGTTATTTGGGGGCATTTCTGTACTTTTTTTGATTTGGTGTTTTCTAAAAAGTGTCCTTATCTCTTCTAGACGTGTGGATACGATGTTGAGGTTCGTGACCTTTGAATCTATACCTATTTTGGCATATGTTTATTTTCGATTTAAAACAGATCGGGTGGGCCGTTTGTGGTTATTTAAGGGCATTTCTGTACTTTTTTGGGTTTCAGATTCTCTAAAAGGTGTCCTTTTCTCTTATTAGACGTGTGGATGCGAAGTTGAGGGTCGTGACCTTCGTATCGGCACATATTTTGACCTATGTTCATTTCCGGTCCGAACTAGACAAGGTGGGTCGTTTGGAGTTCTTTGGGGGCATTTCTGTACTTTTTTTGGTTTGGGATTTTCAAAAAACTGCCCTTATCTCTAATTAGATGTGTGGATGCGATGTTAAGGGTTGTGACCTTGGAATCGATACCTATTTTGGCATATGTTCATTTTCGGTTTAAACCAGACCGGGTGGGTCGTTTGGGGTTATTTGGGGGCATTTCTGTACTTTTTTGGGTTTGGTATTTGCTAAAAAGTGTCCTTATCTCTTGTTAGACGTGTGGATGCGATGTTGAGGGTCGGGACCTTCGAATCGATACCTATTTTGGCATACGTTCATTTTCGGTTCAAAATAGACCGGGTGGGTCATTTGGGGTTATTTAAGGGCATTTCTAAACTTTTTCGGGTTTCGGATTCTCTAGAAGGTTTTCTTATCTCTTATTAGATGTGTGGATGCGAAGTTGAGGGTCGTGACCTTCGAATCGATACGTATTTTGACATGTGTTCATTTTCGATCCGAACTAGACCAGGTGGGTCATTTGGAGTTATTTGGGGGTATTTCTATACTTTTTTTGGTTTGAGATTGTCAAAAAAATGCCCTTATCTCTAATTAGACATGTGGATGCGATGTTGTGGGTCGTGATCTTGGAATCGATACCTATTTTGACATATGTTTATTTTTTGTTTAAACCAGACTGGGTGGGTCGTTTGGGTTTATTTGGAGGCATTTCTGTACTTTTTTGCGGTTCGGTATTATCTAAAAAGTGTCATTATCTCTTATTAGACGAGTGGATGCAATGTTGAGGGTCGTGACCTTCGAATCGATACCTATTTCAGCATATGTTCATTTTTTATTTAAACCAGACCAGGTGGGTTGTTCGGGGTTATTTGGGGGCATTTCTGTAGTTTTTCAAGTTTGGGATTTTCTAAAAAATGTCCTTAACTCTTATTAGATGTGTGGATGTGATATTGAGGGTCGTGACCTTCGAATCGATACCTATTTTGGCATATGTTCATTCTCGGTTTAAACCAGACCAGGTGGGTCGTTTGGGGCTATTTGGGGGCATTTTTGTGCTTTTTTGGGTTTGGTATTTTCTAAAAAGTGTCATTATCTCTTATTAGACGTGTGGATGCGATGTTGAGGGTCGTGACCTTCGAATCGACACCTATTTTCACATATGTTTATTTTCGGTTTAAACTAGACCGGGTGGATCGTTTGGGGTTATTTGGGGGCATTTTTGTAGTTTTTTGGGTTTAGTATTTTCTAAAAAGTGTCCATATCTCTTATTTAGATGTGTGGATGCGGTGTTGAGGGTCGTGACCTTTGAAGCGACACCTATTTCAGCATATGTTCATTTTCGATTTAAACCAGACAAGGTGGGTCATTCGGGGTTATTTGGGGGCTTTTTTGTATTTTTTTGGGCTTGGGATTTTCTAAAAAGTGTTCTTATCTCTTATTAGACATGTGGGTGCGATGTTGAGTGTCGTGACCTTCGAAACCATACCTATTTTGACATATCTTTATTTTCGGTTTAAACAAGACCGGGTGGGTCGTTTGGGGTTATTTTGGGGCATTTTTGTAGTTTTTTGGGTTTGGTATTTTCTAAAGAGTGTCCTTTTCTCTTTTTAGACGTGTAGATGCGATATTGACGGTCGTGACCTTCGAATCGATACCTATTTCGGCATATGTTCATTTTCGATTTAAAACAGACCGGGTGGGTCGTTTGGGTTTATTTAAGGGCATTTCTGTACTTTTTTGGGTTTTGGATTCTCTAAAAGGTGTCTTTATCTCTTATTAGACGTGTGGATGCGAAGTTGAGGGTTGTGACCTTTGAATCAATACATATTTTGACACATGTTCATTTCTGTTCCAAACTAGACCGGGTGGGTCGTTTGGAATTATTTGGGGGCATTTCTGTACTTTTTTTGGTTTGGGATTCTCAAAAAAGTGCCCTTATCTCCAATTAGACGTGTGGATACGATGTTGAGGTTCATGACCTTCGAATCGTTACCTATTTTGGCATATGTTCATTTTCGGTTTAAACTAGATCTGCTGGGTCGTTTGGGGTTATTTGGGGGCATTTCTGTACTTTTTTGGGTTTGGTATTTTCTAAAAAGTGTCCTTATCTCTTGTTAGATGTGTGGATGCGATGTTGAGGTTCGTGACCTTTGAATCGATACCTATTTTGATATATGTTCATTTTCGGTTTAAACCTGATCGGGTGGGTCGTTTGGGGTTATTTAGGGCATTTCTATACTTTTTTGGGCGTGGGATTTTCTAAAAAGTGTCCTTATCTCTTATTAGATGTGTGGATGGGATGTTGAGGGTCGTGACGTTCGAATCGTTACCTGTTTTGATATATGTTTATTTTTTGTTAAAACTAGACCGGGTGGTCATTTTGGGTTATTTTGGGGCATTTCTGTACTTTTTTGGGCTTGGGATTTTCTCAAATGTGTCCTTATCTCCTATTAGATGTGTGGAGGCCATGTTGAGGGTCGTGACCTTCGAATCGATACCTATTTCAGCATATGTTCATTTTCGATTTAAACCAGACCGGGTGGGTCGTTTGAGATTATTTTGGGGCATTTCTGTACTTTTTTCATTTGGTACTTTCTAAAAAGTGTCTATATCTCTTATTAGCCGTGTGGATGCGATGTGGAGGGTCGTGACCTTCGAATCGGTGCCTATTTCGGCATATGTTCATTGTCGATTTAAACCCAACCGGGTGGGTCGTTTGGGGTTATTTGGGGGCATTTTTGTACTTTTTTGGTCTTGGGATTTTCTAAAAAGTGTCTTTATCTCTTATTAGATGTGTGGATACGAAGTTAAAGGCCGTGACCTTCGAATCGATACTTATTTTGGCATATGTTCATTCTCAGTTTAAACTAGACTGGGTTGGTCGTTTGGGGTTATTTGGGGGCATTTCTATACTTTTTTGGATCTGATATTTCCTAAAAAGTGTCCTTATCTCTTTTTAGACAATTGGATGCAATGTTGAGGGTCGTGACCTTCGAATCGATACCCATTTCGGCATATGTTCATTTTTTGTTTAAAATAGACCGGTAGGTCATTTGGGGTTATGTCGGGGCATTTCTGTACTTTTTTGGGCTTGGGATTTTCTAAGAAGTGTCCTTATCTCTTATTAGACGTATGGATGCGAAGTTGAGGGTCGTGACCTTCGAATCAATACCTATTTCGGCATAAGTTCATTTTCGGTTTAAAACAGACCAGGTGGGTCGTTTGGGGTTATTTAAGGGCATTTCCTTACTTTTTTGGGTTTTGGATTCTATAAAATGTGTCATTATCTCTTATTACACGTGTGGATGCAAAGTTGAGGGTCGTGACCTTCGAATCGATACGTATTTCGACATATGTTCATTTCCAGTCTGAACCAAACCGGGTGGGTCGTTTGGAGTTATTTGGGGGCATTTATGTACTTTTTTTGGTGTGGGATTCTCAAAAAAGTGTACTTATCTCTAATTAGACGTGTGGATGCGATGTTGAGGGTCATGACCTTCGGATCGATACCTATTTCAGCATATGTTGATTTTTTTGTTTAAACTAGACCGGCTGGGTCGTTTGAGGTTATTTGGGGGCATTTCTTTACTTTTTTGGGTTTGGTATTTTCTAAAAAGTGTCCTTATCTCTTATTAGATGTGTGGATGCGATGTTGAGGTTCGTGACCTTTGAATCGATACCTATTTTGACATATGTTCATTTTCTGTTTAAACCTGACCGGGTGGGTCGTTTGGGGTTATTTGGGACATTTCTGTACTTTTTTGGGCGTGGGATTTTCTAAAAAGTGTCCTTATCTCTTATTAGATGTGTGGATGCGATGTTGAGGGTCGTGACGTTCGAATCATTACCTATTTCGACATATGTTTATTTTTTGTTTAAACCAGACCGGGTGGTCATTTTGGATTATTTGGGGGCATTTCTGTACTTTTTTGGGCTTCGAATTTTCTAAAATGTGTCCTTATCTCTTATTAGATGTGTGGAGGCTATGTTGAGGGTCGTGACCTTCGAATCGATACCTATTTCGGCATATGTTCATTTTCGATTTAAACCAGACCGGGTGGGTCGTTTGAGATTGTTTTGGGGCATTTCTGTACTTTTTCGTTTGGTACATTCTAAAAAGTGTCCTTATCTCTTATTAGCGTGTGGATACGATGTTGAGGGTCGTGACCTTCGAATCGGTACCTATTTCGGCATATGTTCATTGTCGATTTAAACCCAATCGGGTGGGTCATTTGGGGTTATTTGGGGGCATTTTTGTACTTTTTTGGTCTTGGGATTTTCTAAAAAGTGTCTTTATCTCTTATTAGACGTGTGGATACGAAGTTGAAGGTCGTGACCTTCGAATAGATACTTATTTTGGCATATGTTCATTCTCGATTTAAACAAGACCGGGTGGGTCGTTTGGGGTTATTTGGGGGCATTTCTATACTTTTTTGGATCTGATATTTCCTAAAAAGTGTCCTTATCTCTTTTTAGACAATTGGATGCAATGTTGAGGGTCGTGACCTTCGAATCGATACCCATTTCGGCATATGTTCATTTTTTGTTTAAAATAGACCAAGTGGGTTGTTTGGGGTTATTTAAGGGCATTTTTGTACTTTTTTGGGTTTTGGATTCTCTAAAAGGTGTCCTTATCTCTTATTAGACGTGTGGATGCGAAGTTGAGGGTCGTGACCTTCGAATCGATACGTATTTCGACATATGTTCATTTTCAGTCCGAACCAGACCGGGTGGGTCGTTTGGAGTTATTTGGGGGCATTTCTGTACCTTTTTTGGTTTGGGATTCTCAAAAAAGTGCCCTTGTCTCTAATTAGACATTTGGATGCGATCTTGAGGGTCATGACCTTCGAATCGATTCCTATTTCAGCATATGCTCATTTTTGGTTTAAACTAGACCGGCTGGGTCGTTTGGGGTTATTTGGGGGCATTTCTGTACTTTTATTGATTTGGTGTTTTCTAAAAAGTGTCCTTATCTCTTCTAGACGTGTGGATACGATGTTGAGGTTCGTGACCTTTGAATCTATACCTATTTTGGCATGTGTTTATTTTCGATTTAAAACAGATCGGGCGGGCCATTTGGGGTTATTTAAGGGCATTTCTGTACTTTTTTGGGTTTCAGATTCTCTAAAAGGTGTCCTTTTCTCTTATTAGACGTGTGGATGCAAAGTTGAGGGTCGTGACCTTCGTATCAGTACATATTTTGACCTATGTTCATTTCCGGTCCGAACTAGGCAAGGTGGGTCGTTTGGAGTTATTTGGGGGCATTTCTGTACTTTTTTTGGTTTGGGATTCTCAAAAAACTGCCCTTATCTCTAATTAGATGTGTGGATGCGATGTTAAGGGTCGTGACCTTGGAATCGATACCTATTTTGGCATATGTTCATTTTCGGTTTAAACCAGACCGAGTGGGTCGTTTGGGGTTATTTGGGGGCATTTCTGTACTTTTTTGGGTTTGGTATTTACTAAAAAGTGTCCTTATCTCTTGTTAGACGTGTGGATACGATGTTGAGGGTCGGGACCTTGAATCGATACCTATTTTGGCATACGTTCATTTTCGGTTCAAAATAGACCGGGTGGGTCATTTGGGGTTATTTAAGGGCATTTCTAAACTTTTTCGGGTTTGGGATTCTCTAGAAGGTTTCCTTATCTCTTATTAGATGTGTGGATGCGAAGTTGAGGGTCGTGACCTTCGAATCGATACGTATTTTGACATGTGTTCATTTTCGATCCGAACTAGACCAGGTGGGTCATTTGGAGTTATTTGGGGTATTTCTAAACTTTTTTGGTTTGGGATTGTCAAAAAATGCCCTTATCTCTAATTAGACATGTGGATGCGATGTTGTGGGTCGTGATCTTGGAATCGATACCAATTTTGACATATGTTTATTTTTTGTTTAAACCGACTGGGTGGGTCGTTTGGGTTTATTTGGAGGCATTTCTGTACTTTTTTGGTTCGGTATTATCTAAAAAGTGTCGTTATCTCTTATTAGACGAGTGGATGCAATGTTGAGGGTCGTGACCTTCGAATCGATACCTATTTCAGCATATGTTCATTTTTTATTTAAACCAGACCAGGTGGGTTGTTCGGGGTTATTTAGGCGCATTTTTGTAGTTTTTTGAGTTTGGGATTTTCTAAAAAGCGTCCTTAACTCTTATTAGATGTGTGGATGTGATATTGAGGGTCGTGACCTTCGAATCGATACCTATTTTGGCATATGTTCATTCTCGGTTTAAACCAGACCCGGTGGGTCGTTTGGGGCTATTTGGGGGCATTTTTGTACTTTTTTGGGTTTGGTATTTTCTAAAAAGTTTCCTTATCTCTTATTAGACGTGTGGATGCGATGTTGAGGGTCGTGACCTTCGAATCGATACCTATTTTCACATATGTTCATTTTCGGTTTAAACTAGACCGGGTGGATCGTTTGGGGTTATTTGGGGGCATTTTTGTAGTTTTTTGGGTTTAGTATTTTCTAAAAAGTGTCCATATCTCTTATTTAGATGTGTGGATGCGGTGTTGAGGTTCGTGACCTTTGAAGCGACACCTATTTCAGCATATGTTCATTTTCGATTTAAACCAGACCAGGTGGGTCATTCGGGGTTATTTGGGGGCATTTTTGTATTTTTTTGGGCTTGGGATTTTCTAAAAAGTGTTCTTATCTCTTATTAGACATGTGGGTGCGATGTTGAGTGTCGTGACCTTCGAAACCATACCTATTTTGACATATCTTCATTTTCGGTTTAAACAAGACCGGGTGGGTCATTTGGGGTTATTTTGGGGCATTTTTGTAGTTTTTTGGGTTTGGTATTTTCTAAAGAGTGTCCTTATCTCTTTTTAGACGTGTAGATGCGATATTGACGGTCGTGACCTTTGAATCGATACCTATTTCGGCATATGTTCATTTTTGGTTTAAAACAGACCGGGTGGGTCGTTTGGGTTTATTTAAGGGCATTTCTGTACTTTTTTGGGTTTTGGATTCTCTAAAAGATGTCTTTATCTCTTATTAGACGTGTGGATGCGAAGTTGAGGGTTGTGACCTTTGAATCAATACATATTTTGACACATGTTCATTTCTGTTCCAAACCAGACCGGGTGGGTCGTTTGGAATTATTTGGGGGCATTTCTGTACTTTTTTTGGTTTGGGATTCTCAAAAAAGTGCCCTTATCTCTAATTAGACTTGTGGATACGATGTTGAGGTTCATGACCTTCGAATCGTTACCTATTTTGGCATATGTTCATTTTCGGTTTAAACTAGATCTACTGGGTCGTTTGGGGTTATTTGGGGGCATTTCTGTACTTTTATGGGTTTGGTATTTTCTAAAAAGTGTCCTTATCTCTTGTTAGATGTGTGGATGGGATGTTCAGGTTCGTGACCTTTGAATCGATACCTATTTTGATATATGTTCATTTTCGATTTAAACCTGATCGGGTGGGTCGTTTGGGGTTATTTGGGGCATTTCTATACTTTTTTGGGCGTGGGATTTTCTAAAAAGTGTCCTTATCTCTTATTAGATGTGTGGATGGGATGTTGAGGGTCGTGACGTTCGAATCGTTACCTGTTTTGATATATGTTTATTTTTTGTTAAAACTAGACCGGGTGGTCATTTTGGGTTATTTTGGGGCATTTCTGTACTTTTTTGGGCTTGGGATTTTCTCAAATGTGTCCTTATCTCCTATTAGATGTGTGGAGGCCATGTTGAGGGTCGTGACCTTCGAATCGATACCTATTTCAGCATATGTTCATTTTCGATTTAAACCAGACCGGGTGGGTCGTTTGAGATTATTTTGGGGCATTTCTGTACTTTTTTCGTTTGGTACTTTCTAAAAAGTGTCTATATCTCTTATTAGCCGTGTGGATGCGATGTTGAGGGTCGTGACCTTCGAATCGGTGCCTATTTCGGCATATGTTCATTGTCGATTTAAACCCAACCGGGTGGGTCGTTTGGGGTTATTTGGGGGCATTTTTGTACTTTTTTGGTCTTGGGATTTTCTAAAAAGTGTCTTTATCTCTTAGACGTGTGGATGCGAAGTTGAAGGTCGTGACCTTCGAATCGATACCTATTTCGGCATATGTTCATTCTCGGTTTAAACCAGACCGGGTGGGTCGTTTGGGGTTATTTGGGGGCATTTATGTACTTTTTTGGATCTGATATTTTCTAAAAAGTGTCCTTATCTCTTATTAGACGGGTGGATGCAATGTTGAGGGTCGTGACCTTCAAATCGATACCTATTTTGACACATGTTCATTTTAAGTCTAAACCAGACCAGGTAGGTCATTCGGGGTTATGTCGGGGCATTTCTGTACTTTTTTGGGCTTGGGATTTTCTAAGAAGTGTCCTTATCTCTTATTAGACGTGTGGATGCGAAGTTGAGGGTCGTGACCTTCGAATCAATACCTATTTCGGCATAAGTTCATTTTCGATTTAAAACAGACCAGGTGGGTCGTTTGGGGTTATTTAAGGGCATTTCCTTACTTTTTTGGGTTTTGGATTCAATAAAATGTGTCATTATCTCTTATTACAAGTGTGGATGCAAAGTTGAGGGTCGCGACTTTCGAATCGATACGTATTTCGACATATGTTCATTTCCAGTCTGAACCAAACCGGGTGGGTCGTTTGGAGTTATTTGGGGGCATTTCTGTACTTTTTTTGGTGTGGGATTCTCAAAAAAGTGTACTTATCTCTAATTAGACGTGTGGATGCGATGTTGAGGGTCATGACCTTCGAATCGATACCTATTTCAGCATATGTTCATTTTTTGTTTAAACTAGACCGGCTGGGTCGTTTGGGGTTATTTGGAGGCATTTCTTTACTTTTTTGGGTTTGGTATTTTCTAAAAAGTGCCCTTATCTCTTGTTAGATGTGTGGATGCGATGTTGAGGTTCGTGACCTTTGAATCGATACCTATTTTGACATATGTTCATTTTCTGTTTAAACCTGACCAGGTGGGTCGTTTGGGGTTATTTGGGACATTTCTGTACTTTTTTGGGCGTGGGATTTTCTAAAAAGTGTCCTTATCTCTTATTAGATGTGTGGATGCGATGTTGAGGGTCGTGGCGTTCGAATCATTACCTATTTCGACATATGTTTATTTTTTGTTTAAACCAGACCGGGTGGTCATTTTGGGTTATTTGGGGGCATTTCTGTACTTTTTTGGGCTTCGAATTTTCTAAAATGTGTCCTTATCTCTTATTAGATGTGTGGAGGCTATGTTGAGGGTCGTGACCTTCGAATCGATACCTATTTCGGCATATGTTCATTTTCGATTTAAACCAGACCGGGTGGGTCGTTTGAGATTGTTTTGGGGCATTTCTGTACTTTTTCGTTTGGTACATTCTAAAAAGTGTCCTTATCTCTTATTAGCGTGTGGATACGATGTTGAGGGTCGTGACCTTCGAATCGGTACCTATTTCGGCATATGTTCATTGTCGATTTAAACCCAATCGGGTGGGTCATTTGGGGTTATTTGGGGGCATTTTTGTACTTTTTTGGTCTTGGGATTTTCTAAAAAGTGTCTTCATCTCTTATTAGACATGTGGATACGAAGTTGAAGGTCGTGACGTTCGAATCGATACTTATTTTTGCATATGTTCATTCTCGGTTTAAACCAGACCGGGTGGGTCGTTTGGGGTTATTTGGGGGCATTTCTATACTTTTTTGGATCTGATATTTCCTAAAAAGTGTCCTTATCTCTTTTTAGACAATTGGATGCAATGTTGAGGGTCGTGACCTTCAAATCGATACCCATTTCGGCATATGTTCATTTTTTGTTTAAAATAGACCAGGTGGGTCGTTTGGGGTTATTTAAGGGCATTTTTGTACTTGTTTGGGTTTTGGATTCTCTAAAAGGTGTCCTTATCTCTTATTAGACGTGTGGATGCGAAGTTGAGGGTCGTGACCTTCGAATCGATACGTATTTCAACATATGTTCATTTTCAGTCCGCACCAGACCGGGTGGGTCGTTTGGAGTTATTTGGGGGCATTTCTGTACCTTTTTTGGTTTGGGATTCTCAAAAAAGTGCCCTTGTCTCTAATTAGACGTTTGGATGCGATGTTGAGGGTCGTGACCTTCGAATCGATTCCTATTTCAGCATATGCTCATTTTTGGTTTAAACTAGACCGGCTGGGTCGTTTGGGGTTATTTGGGGGCATTTCTGTACTTTTTTTGATTTGGTGTTTTCTAAAAAGTGTCCTTATCTCTTCTAGACGTGTGGATACGATGTTGAGGTTCGTGACCTTTGAATCTATACCTATTTTGGCATATGTTTATTTTCGATTTAAAACAGATCGGGTGGGCCGTTTGGGGTTATTTAAGGGCATTTCTGTACTTTTTTGGGTTTCAGATTCTCTAAAAGGTGTCCTTTTCTCTTATTAGACGTGTGGATGCGAAGTTGAGGGTCGTGACCTTCGTATCGGTACATATTTTGACCTATGTTCATTTTCGGTCCGAACTAGACAAGGTGGGTCGTTTGGAGTTCTTTGGGGGCATTTCTGTACTTTTTTTGGTTTGGGATTCTCAAAAAACTGCCCTTATCTCTAATTAGATGTGTGGATGCGATGTTAAGGGTCGTGACCTTGGAATCGATACCTATTTTGGCATATGTTCATTTTCGGTTTAAACCAGACCGGGTGGGTCGTTTGGGGTTATTTGGGGGCATTTCTGTACTTTTTTGGGTTTGGTATTTGCTAAAAAGTGTCCTTATCTCTTGTTAGACGTGTGGATGCGATGTTGAGGGTCGGGACCTTCGAATCGATACCTATTTTGGCATACGTTCATTTTCGGTTCAAAATAGACCGGGTGGGTCATTTGGGGTTATTTAAGGGCATTTCTAAACTTTTTCGGGTTTCGGATTCTCTAGAAGGTTTCCTTATCTCTTATTAGACGTGTGGATGCGAAGTTGAGGGTCGTGACCTTCGAATCGATACGTATTTTGACATGTGTTCATTTTCGATCCGAACTAGACCATTTGGGTCATTTGGAGTTATTTGGGGGTATTTCTATACTTTTTTTGGTCTGGGATTGTCAAAAAAATGCCCTTATCTCTAATTAGACATGTGGATGCGATGTTGTGGGTCGTGATCTTGGAATCGATACCTATTTTGACATATGTTTATTTTTTGTTTAAACCAGACTGGGTGGGTCGTTTGGGTTTATTTGGAGGCATTTCTGTACTTTTTTGCGGTTTGATATTATCTAAAAAGTGTCATTATCTCTTATTAGACGTGTGGATGCAATGTTGAGGGTCGTGACCTTCGAATCGATACCTATTTCAGCATATGTTCATTTTTTATTTAAACCAGACCAGGTGGGTTGTTCGGGGTTATTTGGGGGCATTTCTGTAGTTTTTTGAGTTTGGGATTTTCTAAAAAGTGTCCTTAACTCTTATTAGACGTGTGGATGCAATGTTTAGGGTCGTGACCTTCTAATCGATACCTATTTCAACATAAGTTCATTTTTGGTTTAAACCGATTTAAACCAGACTGGATGGGTTGTTTGGGGTTATTTGGGGGCGTTTCTATAATTTTTTGGGTTTAGTATTTTCTAAAAAGTGTCCTTGTCTCTTATTAGACATGTGGATGCGTTGTTGAGGGTCATGACCTTCGAATCGATACCTATTTCGGTATATGTTCATTTTTGGTTTAAACCAAACCAGGTGGGTCGTTTGGGGTTATTTGGGGGCATTTCTGGACTTTTTTGGGCTTGGGATTTTCTACAAAGTGTCCTTATCTCTTAGTAGATGTGTGGATGCAATGTTGACGGTCGTGACTTTCGAATCGATACCTATTTCGAGATATGTTTATTTTTTATATAAACTAGACCGGGTGGGTCGTTTGGGGTTATTTGGGGGCATTTCTGTACTTTATTGGGCTTGGGATTTTCTAAAAAGTGTCCTTATCTCTTAACAGACGTGTGGGTACGATGTTGAGTGTCGTGACCTTCAAAATAATACCTATTTATACATATGTTCATTTTCGATTTAAACTAGACCGGGTGGGTCGTTTGGGGTTATTTGGGGGCATTTCTGTAGTTTTTTGGGTTTGGTATTTTCTAAAAAGTGTCCATATATCTTATTGGATGTGTGGATACGATGTTGAGCATCGTGACCTTCGAAGCGATACCTATTTTAGCGTATGTTCATTTTCGATTTAAACAGACCAGGTGGGTCGTTTGAGGTTATTTGGGGGCATTTCTGTACTTTTTTGGGCTTTGGATTTTCTAAAAAGTGTCCTTATCTCTTATTAGACGTGTGGGTGCGATGTTGAGTGTCGTGACCTTCAAAACGATACCTATTTTGACATATCTTCATTTTCAGTTTAAACTAGACCGGGTGGGTGGTTTGGGGTTATTTGGGGGCATTTCTGTTATTTTTTTGGTTTGGTATTTTCTAAAAAGTGTCCATATCTCTTATTAGACGTGGATGCAATGTTGAGGGTCGTGACCTTCGAAGCGATACCTATTTCAGCATATGTTCATTTTCAGTTTAAACCAAACCAGGTGGTTCATTCGGGGTTATTTGGGGGCATTGCTGTACTTTTTTGGGTTTGCGATTTTCTAAAAAGTGTCCTTAACTGTTATTCGAGGTGTGGATGCGATGTTGAGGTTCATGACCTTCGAATCGATACGTATTTTGGCATATGTTCATTTTCGGTTTAAACTAGACCGAATGGGTAGTTTGTGGTTATTTGGGGGAATTTCTGTACTTTTTTGGGTTTGGTATTTTCTAAAATGTGTCCTTATCTCTTCTTAGACAATTGGATGCGATGTTGAGGGTCGTCACCTTCGAATCGATACCTATTTCGGCGTATGTACATTTTTTATTTAAAACAGACCGGGTGGATCGTTTGGGGTTAATCAAGGGCATTTCTGTACCTTTATTGGGTTTGGGATTCTCAAAAAAGTGCCCTTATCTCTTATTAGACGTGTGCATGTGATGTTGAGGGTCATGACCATCGAATCGATACCTATTACGGCCTATGTTCATTTTCGGTTTAAACTAGGCCGGCTGGGTCGTTTGGGGTTATTTGGGGGCATTTCTGCACTTTTTTGGGTTTGGTATTTTCTAAAAAGTGTCCTTATCTCCAGTTAGACGTGTGGATGCGATGTTGAGCTTCGTGACCTTTGAATCGATACCTAGTTGGGCATATGTTCGTTTTCGATTTAAAACAGATTGGGTGGGTCGTTTGGGGTTATTTAAGGGCATTTCTATACTTTTTGGGGTTTTAGATTCTCTAAAAGGTGTCATTTTCTCTTGTTAGACGTGTGGATGTGAAGTTAAGGGTCGTCACCTTTGAATCGATACGTATTTAGACATATGTTCATTTTCGATCCGAACCAGATTGGGTGGGTCGTTTGGAGTTATTTCGAGGCATTTCTGTACTTTTTTTGGTTTGGGATTCTCAAAAAGTGCCCTTATCTCAAATTTGACGTGTGGATGCAATGTTGAGGGTCGTGACCTTGGAATCGATACCTATTTCGACATATGTTCATTTTCAGTTTAAACTAGACCGGGTGGGTCGTTTGGGGTTATTTGGGGGCATTTTTATACTTTTTTGGGTTTGGTATTTTCTAAAAAGTGTCCTTATCTCTTGTTAGACGTGTGGATGCGATGTTGAGGGTCGTGACCTTCAAATCGATACCTATTTTGGCATATGTTCATTTTTTGTTTAAAACAGATCGGATGGGTCGTTTGGGGTTATTTAAGGGCATTTCTATACTTTTTCGGGTTTTGGATTCTCTAAAAGGTGCCTATATCTCTTATTAGATGTGTGGATGCGAAGTTGAGGGTTGTGACCTTCGAATCGATACGTATTTCGTCATATGTTCAATTCCAGTCCGAACCAGACCAGGTGGGTCGTTTGGAGTTATTGGGGGGCATTTCTGTACTTTTTTTGGTTTGAGATTCTCAAAAAAGTGACATTATCTCTAATTAGACGTGTGGATGGGATGTTGAGGGTCGTGACCTTGGAATCGATACCTATTTCGACATATGTTCATTTTCGGTTTAAACCTGACCGGGTGGGTCGTTTGGGGTTATTTGGGGCCATTTGTGTAATTTTTTGGGTTTGAGATTTTCTAAAAATTTTCCTTATCTCTTATTTCGGTATATGTACCTTTTCGGTTTAAACACGGCCGGGTTGGTCGTTTGGGTTATTTTGCGACATTTCTGTACTTTTTTGGGTTTGGTATTTTCTAAAAAGTGTCCTTATCTCTAATTAGAAGTGTGGATGCGATGTTGAGGGTCGTGACGGTCGAATCGATACCTATTTCGACATTTGTTCATTTTTGGTTTAAATCAGATCGGGTAGGTCGTTTGGGGTTATTTGGGGGCATTTCTGTACTTTTTAGGTTTGGGATTTTCTAAAAAGTGTCTTATCTCTTATTAGACGTGTGGGTGCGATGTTGAGGGTCGTGACCTTCGAATCGATAACTATTTCGACATATGTTCATTTTCGGTTTAAACCAGATCGGGTGGGTCGTTTGGGGTTATTTGGGGGCATTTCTGTACTTTTTTGGGTTTGGGATTTTCTAAAAAGTGTCCTTATCTCCAATTAGACGTGTGGAAGCGATGTTGAGGGTCGTGACCTTCGAATAGATACCTATTTTGACATATGTTCATTTTCGGTTTAAAGCAGACGAGGTGGGTCGTTTGGGGTAATTTTGGGGCATTTCTGAACTTTTTTGTGTTTGGTATTTTCTAAAAAGTGTCCTTATCTCTTATTAGATGTGTGGTGGCGATGTTGAGGGTCGTGACCTCCGAATCGATACCTATTTCGGCATATGTTCATTTTCGGTTTAAACCAGACCGAGCGGGTCGTTTGGGGTTATTTGGGGGCATTTCTGTACTTTTTAGGGTTTGGTGTTTTCTAAAATGTGTCCTTATTTCTTATTAGTCGTGTGGATGAGATGTTGAGGATCGTGACCTTTAAATCGATACCTATTTTGGCATATGTTCATTTTCGGTTTAAACCTGACCGGGTGGGTCGTTTGGGGTTATTTGGGGGCATTTCTGTACTTTTTTGGGTTTGGGATTTTCTAAAAAGTGTCTTATCTCTTATTAGTCATGTGGATGCGATGTTGGGGGTCATGACCTTCAAATTGACACGTAATTCGACATATGTTCATTTTCGGTTTAAACCTGACAGGGTGGGTCATTTGGGGTTATTTTTGGGCATTTCTGTACATTTTTGGGTTTGAGATTCTCTAAAAAGTGTCCTTATATCTTATTAGAATTGTGGATGTGATGGAGAGGATCGTGACCTTCGACTCAATATCTATTTCGGCATATGTTTGTTTTTGGTTTAAACCTGACAGGGTGGGTCGTTTGGGGTTATTTGGGGCCATTTGTGTAATTTTTTGGGTTTGAGATTTTCTAAAAATTTTCCTTATCTCTTATTTCGGCATATGTACCTTTTCGGTTTAAACCCGACCGGGTTGGTCGTTTGGGGTTATTTGGCGGCATTTCTGTACTTTTTTGGGTTTGGTATTTTCTAAAAAGTGTCCTTATCTCTAATTAGAAGTGTGGATGCGATGTTGAGGGTCGTGACGGTCGAATCGATACCTATTTCGACATTTGTTCATTTTCGGTTTAAATCAGATCGGGTAGGTAGTTTAGGGTTATTTGGAGGGCATTTCTATACTTTTTAGGGTTTGGTGTTTTCTAAAATGTGTCCTTATTTCTTATTAGTCATGTGGATGAGATGTTGAGGATCGTGACCTTTAAATCGATACCTATTTTGACATATGTTCATTTTCGGTTTAAACCTGACCGGGTGGGTCGTTTGGGGTTATTTGGGGGCATTTCTATACTTTTTTGGGTTTGGGATTTTCTAAAAAGTATCTTATCTCTTATTAGTCGTGTGGATGCGATGTTGGGGGTCATGACCTTCAAATTGACACGTAATTCGACATATGTTCATTTTCGATTTAAACCTGACAGGGTGGGTCGTTTGGGGTTATTTGGGGCATTTCTGTACTTTTTTGGGTTTGGGATTCTCTAAAAAGTGTCCTTATATCTTATTAGACGTGTGGATGCGATGGAGAGGATCGTGACCTTCGAATCAATATCTATTTCGGCATATGTTTGTTTTCGGTTTAAACCTGACCGGGTGGGTCGTTTAGGGTTATTTGGGGCCATTTGTGTAATTTTTTGGGTTTGAGATTTTCTAAAAATTTTCCTTATCTCTTATTTCGGCATATGTACCTTTTCGGTTTAAACCCGACCGGGTTGGTCGTTTGGGGTTATTTGGCGGCATTTCTGTATTTTTTTGGGTTTGGTATTTTCTAAAAAGTGTCCTTATCTCTAATTAGAAGTGTGGATACGATGTTGAGGGTCGTGACGGTCGAATCGATACCTATTTCGACATTTGTTCATTTTCGGTTTAAATCAGATCGGGTGGGTCGTTTGGGGTTATTTGGGGGCATTTCTGTACTTTTTAGGTTTGGGATTTTCTAAAAAGTGTCTTATCTCTTATTAGACGTGTGGGTGCGATGTTGAGGGTCGTGACCTTCGAATCGATAACTATTTCGACATATGTTCATTTTTGGTTTAAACCAGATCGGGTGGGTCGTTTGGGGTTATTTGGGGGCATTTCTGTACTTTTTTGGGTTTGGGATTTTCTAAAAAGTGTCCTTATCTCCAATTAGACGTGTGGAAGTGATGTTGAGGGTCGTCACCTTCGAATAGATACCTATTTTGACATATGTTCATTTTCGGTTTAAAGCAGACGAGGTGGGTCGTTTAGGGTTATTTTTGGGCATTTTTGAACTTTTTTGTGTTTGGTATTTTCTAAAAAGTGTCCTTATCTCTTATTAGATGTGTGGTGGCGATATTGAGGGTCGTGACCTCCGAATCAATACCTATTTCGGCATATGTTCATTTTCGGTTTAAACTAGACCGAGCGGGTCGTTTGGGGTTATTTGGGGGCATTTCTGTACTTTTCAAGGTTTGGTGTTTTCTAAAATGTGTCATTATTTCTTATTAGTCGTGTGGATGAGATGTTGAGGAATGTGACCTTTAAATCGATACCTATTTTGGCATTTGTTCATTTTCGGTTTAAACCTGACCGGGTGGGTCGTTTGGGGTTATTTGGGGGCATTTCTGTACTTTTTTGGGTTTGGGATTCTCTAAAAAGTGTCCTTATATCTTATTAGACGTGTGGATGCGATGGAGAGGATCGTGACCTTCGAATCAATATCTATTTCGGGATATGTTGTTTTCGGTTTAAACCTGACCGGGTGGGTCGTTTGGGGTTATTTGGGGTTATTTGTGTAATTTTTGGGTTTGAGATTTTCTAAAAATCTTCCTTATCTCTTATTTTGGCATATGTACCTTTTCGGTTTAAACCCGACCGGGTTAGTCGTTTGGGGTTATTTGGCGGCATTTCTGTATTTTTTTGGGTTTGGTATTTTCTAAAAAGTGTCCTTATCTCTAATTAGAAGTGTGGATACGATGTTGAGGGTCGTGACGGTCGAATCGATGCCTATTTTGACATTTGTTCATTTTTGGTTTAAATCTGATCGGGTGGGTCGTTTGGGGTTATTTGGGGGCATTTCTGTACTTTTTAGGTTTGGGATTTTCTAAAAAGTGTCTTATCTCTTATTAGACGTGTGGGTGCGATGTTGAGGATCGTGACCTTCGAATCGATAACTATTTCGACATATGTTCATTTTCGGTTTAAACCAGACCGGGTGGGTCGTTTGGGGTTTACTTGGGGGTATTTCTATACTTTTTTGGGTTTGGGATTCTCTAAAAAGTGTCCTTGTCTCCTATTAGACGTGTGGATCCTATGTTGAGGGTTGTGACTTGCGCATCGATATCAATTTCGACATATGTTCATTTTTTATTTAAACCAGACCAGGTGGGTCGTTTGGGGTTATTTTGGGGCATTTTTGTACTTTTTTGGGTTTGGGATTTTCTAAAAAGTGTCCTTATCTCCAATAAGACGTGTGGAAGCGATGTTGAGGGTCGTGACCTCCGAATCAATACCTATTTCGGCATATGTTCATTTTTGGTTTAAACAAGACTGAGTGGGTCGTTTGGGGTTATTTGGGGGCATTTTCGTACTTTTTAGGGTTTGGTGTTTTCTAAAAAGTGTCCTTATCCCTTATTAGACGTGTGGATGTGATGTTGAGGATCATGACCTTTGAATCATACCTATTTTGGCATATGTTCATTTTCGGTTTAAACCTGACCGGGTGGGTTGTTTGGGGTTATTTTGGGGCATTTCTGATATTTTTTGGGCTTGGGATTTTCTAAAAAGAGTCTTATCTCTTATTAGATGTGTGGATGCGATGTTGGGGGCGTGACCTTCGAATTGATACGTATTTTGACATATGTTCATTTTCGATTTAAACCAGACAGGGTGGGTCGTTTGGGGTTATTTGGGGGCATTTTTGTACTTTTTGGGTTTGGGATTCTCAAAAAAGTGTGCTTATATCTTATCAGACGTGGGGATGCGACGTAGAGGATCGTGACCTTCGAATCAATATCTATTTGGGCATATGATCGTTTTAGGTTTAAACCAGACCGGGTGGGTCGTTTGGGGTTATTTGGAGGCATTTCCGTACTTTTTTGGGTTTGGGATTTTCTAAAAAGTATGTTATCTCTTATTAGTCATGTTGATACGATGTTGGGGGTGATGACCTTCAAATTGATACGTAATTCGACATATGTTCATTTTCGGTTTAAACCAGACAAGGTGGGTCGTTTGGGGTTATTTGGGCTCATTTCTACACTTTTTTGGGTTTGGGATTCTCTAAAAGTGTCCTTTTATCTTATTAGATGTGTGGATGCGATGTAGAGGATCGTGACCTTCGAATTGATACCTATTTTGACATATGTTCATTTTCGATTTAAACTAGACCGGGTGGGTCATTTGGGGTTAATTGGGGGCATTTCTGTGCTTTTTTGGGTTTGGGATTTTCTAAAAAGTGTCTTTATCTCTAATTGGACGTGTGGAAGCGATGTTGAGGGTCGTGACCTTCGAATAGATACCTATTTTGACATATGTTCATTTTCGGTTTAAAGTAGACGAGGTGTGTCGTTTGGGGTTATTTTGGGGCAGTTCTATACTTTTTTGTGTTTGGTATTTTCTAAAAAATGTCCTTATCTCTTATTAGATGTGTGGTTACGATGTTGAGGGTCGTGACCTTTGAATCGATACCTATTTCGGCATATGTTCATTTTTTGTTTAAACCAGACCGAGTGGGTCATTTGGGGTTATTTGGGGGCATTTCTGTACTTTTTAGGGTTTGGTGTTTTCTAAAAAGTGTCTTATCTCTTATTAGACGTGTGGGTGCGATGTTGAGGGTCATGACCTTCGAATTGATACCTATTTCGCCATACGTTCATTTTCGGTTTAAACCAGACCAGGTGGGTCGTTTGGGGTTATTTGGGGGCATTTCTATACTTTTTTGGGTTTGGGATTCTCTAAAAAGTTTCCTTATCTCTTATTAGACATGTGGATGAGATGTTGTGGGTCGTGACCATCGTATCGATACCTATTTCGACATATGTTCATTTTCGGTTTAAACTGGACCGGGTGGGTCGTTTGGGGTTATTTGAAGGCATTTCTATACATTTTTGGGTTTGGAATTTTCTAAAAAGTGTCCTTATCTCTTATTAGACGTGTGGATGCGATGTTGAGGGTCGTGACCTTCGAATCGATACCTATTTCGACATATGTTCATTTTTGGTTTAAACCAGACCAGGTGGGTCGTTTGGGGTTATTTGGGGGCATTTCTGTACATTTTTGGGTTTGGGATTTTCTAAAATGTGTCCTTATCTCTTATTAGACGTGTGGATGCGATGTTGAGGGTCGTGACCTTCGAATCGATACCTATTTTGACATATGTTCATTTTTGGTTTAAACCAGACCAGGTGGGTCGTTTGGGGTTATTTTGGGGCATTTCTATACTTTTTTGGGTTTGGGATTTTCTAAAATGTGTCCTTATCTCTTATTAGTCGTGTGGATGCGATGTTGAGGGTCGTGACCTTCGAATCGATACCTATTTTGACATATGTTCATTTTCGGTTTAAACCAGACCAGGTGGGTTGTTTGGGGTTATTTGGGGGCATTTCTGCACTTTTTTGGGTTTGGGATTTTCTAAAAAGTGTCCTTATCTCTTATTAGACGTGTGGATGCGATGTTGAGGGTCGTGACCTTTGAATTGATACCTATTTTGACATATGTTCATTTTTTGTTTAAACCAGACCAGGTGGGTCGTTTGGGGTTATTTGGGGGCATTTCTGTACTTTTTAGGTTTGGGATTTTCTAAAAAGTGTCTTTATCTCTTATTAGACGTGTGGATTCGATGTTGAGGGTCGTGACCTTTGAATCGATATCTATTTCGGCATATGTTCATTTTCGGTTTAAACCTGACCAGGTGGGTCGTTTGGGGTTATTTGGGGGCATTTCTGTACTTTTTTGGGTTTGGGATTTTCTAAAAAGTGTCCTTATCTCTAATTAGACGTGTGGATGCGATGTTGAGGGTCGTGACCTTCGAATAGATACCTATTTCGACATATGTTCATTTTCGGTTTAAACCAGACGAGGTGGGTCGTTTGGGGTTATTTTGGGGCATTTTGGTACTTTTTTGGGTTTGGTATTTTCTAAAAAATGTCCTTATCTCTTATTAGATGTGTGGATGCGATGTTGAGGGTCGTGACCTCCGAATAGATACCTATTTTGACATATGTTCATTTTTGGTATAAACCAGACGAGGTGGGTCGTTTTGGGTTATTTTGGGGCATTCCTGTACTTTTTAGGGTTTGGTATTTTCTAAAATGTGTCCTTATTTCTTATTAGTCGTGTGGATGCGATGTTGAGGATCGTGACCTTTGAATCGATACCTATTTTGGCATATGTTCATTTTCGGTTTATACCTAACAGGGTGGGTCGTCTGGGGTTATTTGGGGGCATTTCTGTACTTTTTTGGGTTTGGGATTTTCTAAAAAGTGTCTTATCTCTTATTAGTCGTGTGGATGCGATGTTGGGGGTCATGACCTTCAAATTGATACGTAATTTGACAAATGTTCATTTTCGGTTTAAACCAGACAAGGTGGGTCGGTTGGGGTTTTTGGGGGCATTTCTATACTTTTTAGGTTTGGGTTTTTCTAAAAAGTGTCCTTATATCTTATTAGACGTGTGGATACGATGTAAAGGATCGTTACCTTTGAATCAATATCTATTTCGGCATATATTCATTTTCGGTTTAAACCTGACCGGGTTGCTCGTTTGGGGTTATTTGGGGGCATTTCTGTACTTTTTTGGGTTTGGGATTTTCTAAAAAGTGTCCTTATCTCTTATTAGACGTGTGGATCCGATGTTGAGGGTCGTGACCTTCGAATCGATACCTATTTTGACATATGTTCATTTTTGGTTTAAATCAGACCGGGTGGGTCGTTTGGGGTTATTTGGGGGCATTTCTGTGCTTTTTTGGGTTTGGTATTTTCTAAAAAGTGTCCTTATCTCTAATTAGACGTGTGGATGCGATGTTTAGGGTCGTGACGTTCGAATTGATACCTATTTTGACATTTGTTAATTTTTGGTATAAACCAGACGAGGTGGGTTGTTTGGGGTTATTTTGGGGCATTTCTGTACTTTTTTGGGTTTGGGATTTTCTAAAAAGTGTCCTTATCTCTTATTAGACGTGTGGATGCGATGTTGAGGATCGTGCCCTTCGAATCGATAACCATTCCGACATATGTTCATTTTTGGTTTAAACCTGACCGGGTGGGACGTTTGGGGTTATTTGAGGGCACTTCTGTACTTTTTTGGGTTTGGGATTTTCTAAAATGTGTCATTATCTCTATAATTAGACGTGTGGAAGCGATGTTGAGGGTCGTGACCTTCGAATAGATACCTATTTTGGCATATGTTCATTTTCGGTTTAAAGCAGACGAGGTGGGTCGTTTGGTGTTATTTTGGGGCATTTCTGTACTTTTTTGTGTTTGGTATTTTCTAAAAATTGTCCTTATCCCTTATTAGATGTGTGGTTATGATGTTGAGGGTCGTGACCTTTGAATCGATACCTATTTCGGCATATGTTCATTTTCGGTTTAAACCTAGCCGAGTGGGTCATTTTGGGTTATTTGGGGGCATTTCTGTACTTTTTTGGGTTTGGGATTTTCTAAAAAGTGTCCTTATCTCTTATTAGACGTGTGGATGCGATGTTGAGGGTCGTGACCTTCAAATCGATACCTATTTCGACATATGTTCATTTTCAGTTTTAAACTTGGACTAGGTGGGTCGTTTGGGGTTATTTGAGGGCATTTTTGTACATTTTTAGGTTTAGGATTTTCTAAAAAATGTCCTTATCTCTAATTAGACGTATGGATGCGACGTGGAGGTTCGTGAGCTTCGAATAGATACCTATTTTGACATATGTTCATTTTTTATATAAACCATACGAGGTGGGTCGTTTTAGGTTTTTTTGGGTATTCCTGTACTTTTTGGGGTTTGGTATTTTCTAAAATGTGTCCTTATTTCTTATTAGTCGTGTGGATGCGATGTTGAGGATCGTGAGCTTTGAATCGATACCTATTTTGGCATATATTCATTTTCGGTTTAAACCTGATCGGGTGGGTCGTCTGGGGTTATTTGGGGGCATTTCAGTACTTTTCTGGGTTTGGGATTTTCTAAAAAGTGTCTTATCTCTTATTAGTCGTGTGGATGCGATGTTGGGGGTCATGACCTTCAAATTGATACGTAATTCGACATATGTTCATTTTCGGCTTAAACCTGACAAGGTGGGTCATTTGGGGTTATTTGGGGGCATTTCTGTACTTTTTTGGGTTTGGGATTCTCTAAAAAGTGTCCTTTTTTCTTATTAGACTTGTGGATGCGATGTAAAGGATCGTTACCTTTGAATCAATATCTATTTCGGCATATGTTTGTTTTCGATTTAAACCTGACCGGGTTGCTCGTTTGGGGTTATTTGGGGGCATTTCTATATTTTTTTGGGTTTGGAATTTTCTAAAAAGTGTCCTTATCGCTTATTAGATGTGTGGATGCGATGTTGAGGATCGTGACGTTCGAATCGATACCTATTTCGACATTTGTTCGTTTTTTGTTTAAACCAGACCGGGTGGGTAGTTTGGTGTTATTTGGGGGCATTTCTATACTTTTTAGGTTTGGGATTTTCTAAAAAGTGTCTTATCCTTTATTAGACGTGTGGGTGCGATGTTATGGGTCGTGACCTTCGAATTGATAACTATTTCGACATATGTTCATTTTCGGTTTAAAACAGACCGGGTGGGTCGTTTGGGGTTATTTGGGTACATTTCTTTACTTTTTTGGGTTTGAAATTCTCTAAAAAGTCTCCTTATCTCCTATTAGACGTGTGGATCCTATGTTGAGGGTCGTGACCTGCGCATCGATACCTATTTTGGCATATGTTCATTTTTTGTTTAAACTAGACCGAGTGGGTCGTTTGGGGTTAATTGGGGGCATTTCTATACTTTTTAGGATTTGGTGTTTTCTAAAAAGTGTCCTTATCTCTTATTATACGTGTGGATGCGATGTTGAGGATCGTGACCTTTGAATCGATACCTATTTTGGCATATGTTCATTTTCAGTTTAAACCTAACCGGTTGGGTTGTTTGTTGTTATTTGGGGGGTTATTTGGGGGCATTTTTATACTTTTTTGGGCTTGGGATTTTCTAAAAAGAGTCTTATCTCTTATTAGATTTGTGGATGCGATGTTGGGGGCTTGACCTTCAAATTGATACATATTTCAAAATATGTTCATTTTCGATTTAAACAGACAGGGTGGGTCGTTTGGGGTTATTTGAGGGCATTTTTGTACTTTTTTGGGTATGGGATTTTCTAAAAAGTGTCCTTATCTCTAATTAGACATGTGGAAGCGATGTTGAGGGTCGTGACCTTCGAATAGATACCTATTTTGACATATGTTCATTTTCTGTACTTTTTATGTTTGAGATTTTCTAAAAGGTATCTTATCTCTTATTAGACTTGTGGGTACGATGTTGAGGATCGTGACCTTCAAATCGATAACTATTTCGACATATGTTCATTTTCGGTTTAAACCAGACTGGGTGGGTCGTTTGGGGTTATTTGGGGGCATTTCTTTACTTTTTTGGGTTTGGGATTCTCTAAAAAGTGTCCTTATCTCCTATTAGATGTGTGGATCCATTGTTGAGGGTCGGGACCTGTGCATCGATACCTATTTTGGCATATGTTCGTTTTCGATTTAAACCAGACCAGGTGGGTCTTTGGGGTTATTTGGGGGCATTTCAGTACTTTTTTGGGTTTGGTATTTTCTAAAAAGTATCCTTATCTCTAATTAGATGTGTGGAAGCGATGTTGAGGTTCGTGACCTTCGAATAGATACCTATTTCGACATATGTTCATTTTTGGTTTAAACCAGACTGGGTGGGTCGTTTGGGGTTATTTGGGGGCATTTCTGAACTTTTTTGGGTTTGGGATTCTCTAAATAGTGTCCATATCTCTTCTTATTAGAAGTGTGGATGCGATGTTGAGGGTCGTGACCTGCAAATTGATACCTATTTCGACATATGTTCATTTTTTGTTTAAACTAGACCGAGTGGGTCGTTTGGGGTTATTTGGGGGCATTTCGGTACTTTTTAGCGTTTGGGATTTTCTAAAAAGTGTCCTTATCTCTTATTAGACGTGTGGATGCGATGTTGAGGATCGTGACCTTTGAATCGATACCTGTTTTGGCAGATGTTCATTTTCGGTTTCAACCTAACTAGGTGGGTTGTTTGGGGTTATTTGAGGACATTTCTGCACTTTTTTGGGTTTGGGATTTTCTAAAAAGAGTCTTATCTCTTATTAGATGTGTGGATGCGATGGTGGGGGCATGACTTTTGAATTGATACGTATTTCGACATATGCTCATTTTTTGTTTAAACCAGACAAGGTGGGTCTTTTGGGGTTTATTTGGGGGCATTTCTATACTTTTTAGGTTTGGGATTTTCTAAAAAGTGTCCATGTCTCTTATTAGATGTGTGGCTGCGATGTTGAGGGTCGTGACCTTCGAATCGATAACTATTTTGACATATGTTCATTTTCGATTTAAACCAGACCGGGTGGGTCGTTTGGGGTTATTTGGGGGAATTTCTGTACTTTTTTGGGTTTGGGATTCTTTTTTTTTTGATAAGTAAAAAATATATTACGAAAGAAAAGAAAGAAAAAAAAATACAGAAAAGGCATCCTTTAAGAACCCAAAAGAGGGGAAAAGGACCCTAGACAAGAGAGGGCATGCCCTATCCAAACAACAAGGAGGAAGACACCCCTCCAAGGCTACATCCTATAATAGGTTACAAACTCTTTATCTTGCTTTATGAGAATCGCTAGCTCTGGAGGGAAGGACTCAGGCTCCCAAAGAATTCCAGAAGGGTCTGTAGGGATGGAGGTCATGAAATCTGTAGGCTGATTTTGTTCTCTCCACACATGAATGAATTCTTTAGACCTAAGCAGCATTGCCTTTATTTGGATCTTACTTTTCAAAGTTAGGATTTGCCAAGGCCCAGTAATCACTCCATTCAAAATATCGACGGCCAACTTCGAATCCGACCTAATAGAGACATCATAAAAGCCCTTATCAACGCAAAGGGAAATTCCTCTGTAAATAGCCATGAGCTCCATGGAC
Organism: Telopea speciosissima; assembly: GCF_018873765.1. Classification (NCBI taxonomy): domain Eukaryota; kingdom Viridiplantae; phylum Streptophyta; class Magnoliopsida; order Proteales; family Proteaceae; genus Telopea; species Telopea speciosissima. The sequence goes on from NW_025317668.1 coordinate 30,709, forward strand.
AGCACCGAAAGATCTTCCCCTATGCCAGCAAAGGCAGCTAAGGGATCCCCACTATCATCACAAATGAGACCCCCAAAGCCTGCCTTGTCATCTGAAAGAGACCCATCACAATGGAGAGCAACCATGTTCGGATTTGGAGCAAACCAAGAGCATGCCTTTGGAATTCTTCCAGTCCAACGAACTTGAAGATCCCATTTGGCAGCAATATGATGGTTGGCAGTAGTAGGGTCTCCCACCAAGCCAGCGAAAGATAATTTGCCAATAACATCCCCCTTTATAGCCCCTACAATCTGGTCCTTAGATCTGATTTTGTTTCTAAAAATTCTGTAATTTCTCTCCGACCAAATATGCTTGATTGTGGCACAGAAAGCAAGCTTTATGACCAGCCCCAATTTCCTTGCTCTACCTGCAACATATCTAACCAAAATGGCTGCATCAATGGCATTGCTAGGAGTGGCCCCATCATGGAAACAAAGGTCATAAATATGTTTCCAATTATCAGTAGTAACAGGGCACCCGAAGAAGAGATGATTCCTGCTTTTAGTTCCAGCCCAACAAAACACGCAATGATGAGGAGTCGGAATGTGTCTATGAATGAGGTTGTCCCTAGTGGGGAGGGCATCCGAAAGGCATCTCCAGGCTATAAAGGAATGGGACTTTATACTCCCTTCAAACCAAACAGCTTCGCTCCAGTCAATACGGGCAGCTCTTGTGCGGATAGCATTCCAGGCTGATTTGGAAGAGAAATTACCTGATGAGTTACCAGTCCACACTGTCAAATCCGAAACCTCATCATGAAATTTTTCAATGGCTGGAAGGGCCCTCCAAATATCAATGAGATCGAAAGATGTAGAGGGACCAGGGTGCCAATCTCCATCACGGAAATCTCCTTGACACAAGCATGACGGGCAGCAAGGGAATAAGAGCCTGCATCATAGCAAATCCTATTACCAAATCTGCTCAAAAGAACTCCAAACTGGTGCCAATTATCAAGCCAAAGCTTTGTAGCAGACCCATCCCCAATAATAGTTTTGATGAAGGGAAGGGCTTTATCTCTGAACTTCAAGACTTTACGCCAGACCCAAGAGCAGTTATTGAGACCCTTGACTGTCCAAAGAGACTCTTGCTTGAGGTATCTTTGTTGTACCCAATTAACCCAAAGCCGATCTTGCTTGGAGGCAATCCACCAAATTTGCTTCATAATTCCGGCAATGTTCATTTCTTTGACCCACTTGATTCCCAACCCTCCCTCTGATTTTGGCTTACAGACCGCATCCCAAGAAATCAAATGGGTTTTCCTCTCAAGGGAGGGGCCTGACCAAAGGAAATTAGAGAACATAGACTCCAATTTGGTGATAACATTTCCTAGAAGGACAAAGATCCCTGCCTAGTAAATGTAGCTACCTTGCAGAACTGAAGATAAGAGTTGAAGACGACCAGCATAAGAGAGGAATCTAGCCTTCCACCCCTCCAATTTTCGACGAACCAGATCCAAGATGGGGCTGCAATCTTTCATGGATAACCTGCCAGACACAAGAGGAACTCCAAGGTACCGAATAGGCAGCTTGGTTTCCGAAAAACCCGTTAAATCCAAAAGTTCCAGACTGCTAGCTTGGGTAAGGCCCCCTAATATAATAGAGGACTTAGATCTATTAAGTTGAAGCCCGGAGAGGGCAGCAAACTCATCAAGACCCCCCAAACTAGCTGAAATCGAATCACGGTTCCCCTTCACAAAAATCATAAGATCATCCGCAAAAATGAGGTGGGAAAGGTGGAACGATTTACAATGGGGTAGCAGCTTAATCTGACCATCAATCTCAAGCCTTCGCATAATTCCAGAAAAAGCCTCCATTGTAAGGGTGAAGAGGTAGGTGGACAACGGATCACCTTATTGAATCCCTCTCCCTCCACCGAAGAAACCCGCCAGGCTGCCATTAATAAGGACAAAGAACATAGGGGTGGTCACACAAGCTTTCACCCACCCTATAAACTTGTCGGAGAACCCCATTCTTCCCATCACATCAAACAAAAATTTCCTACTAAGAGAGTCGTAGGCCTTGTGAAGATCCACCTTCAAAACTGCAGTAGGACTAGCGGCTTTTTGTTCGATGCCACGCATAATATCATGGCAGACAAGGATATTGTCAACAATAGACCTGCCCTTGATGAATGCCGACTGATTATGACTAACCACACTCCCAATAACATGCTGGATTCTATTAGAGAGGATTTTTGGGGATCTTATATAGGAGGTTGCATAAAGCAATAGGCCAAAACCCCGCAAAAGTGGAGACATCCCCAGACTTCGGCACCAAAGTGATAAAAGTAGCATTAATAGAATGGGGCATGAAGGAATTCGCAAAGAACCATTGGACAGCATTCGTTAGCTCCTCACCAATGACCTCCCAAGAGTGCTTATAAAAGCCAGCCCCGAAACCATCAGGCCCTGGGGCTTTAGAGTCTTTTAAACTGAACACAACTCTTCTAACCTCCTCTCCATTAACCTCCTTGCCAAGTTCCAAATTCTGGGATTCAGAGACCACCCCCGAGAGGGGAATCGAGGGGGGGCAGGAGCCCAAATCAGTGTAGTCCAACCCGAACAGCTTCTTATAGAAAAGAACCGCCTCCTCTTTGATAGCCTTAGGGTTGGTCAAAGTATTTCCAGTCTGGTCCATGACCTCCAAGATATGATTTCTATTGTGCCTACTTTGCATGGACTTGTGGAAAAAGTTGTTGTTGCCATCCCCCAACTCTAGCCACCTAACCTTGGATTTCTCTTTAAGAAACCTTTCTTCCATTTGTAATGCAGCCCACAGCTTGTCTTTAGCTTCTTTTTCCAAGATAGCAAGGGAATCATCAATGGGATCAAGGGAAAGGTGATGTTGAATTCGGCCAAGATCAAGTTCTGCATCCTTAACATTTTTGAAGACATCTCCAACGCTCTCCTTATTCCAGCATTTAAGTTCAGATTTCACATTCTTTAGCTTCGACGCAAAGCGCAAAATAGGATTAGAGTTGACATTTACAGCCTTCAGCCAGCCCCTTTTAACTACTTCGTCATAGTCCTTATGATGGGTCCAAGCATCAAAAATCTTGAACGGTTTCGGTCCAGAATTGAAATTGTCCAGAATTTTGAGAGCAATCGGGTTGTGGTCAGATATTCCAGGGCAAAGGAAGTGAGCTTCCGAGAAACGCAACTTGTCCAGTCAAGCATTATTAACAAGGACTCGGTCCAATTTGCAGTAGATTCTGCGAGTACCACTTTGGTTATTATTCCAAGTGTAAAATTCCCCTCTCCATTTTAGGTCAGCCAGCCCCGAATTGAAGATGCAAGAATTGAACTCGTCAACCACCCCCTGATGGATCGCATCCCCTCCCATCTTCTCATTTTGGTGTCTAACCATATTGAAATCTCCCATGACAGCCCACGGTTCAACCACTCCTGTAGCAATATCAGTTAGCTCCCTCCAAAGTTCCATCCGACCTTCTAGGGAATTAAGAGCATACACTGCAGTGCAAAGGAAGGACAATGAAGTCCCAAGAATAGAAATCCTCATGTGTATCAACTGAATGGTAGACTTTAGAACATCCACCTTAAGGCAGCCCTCATCCCAGCCAATCCATAGATGGGTATGGAACTCCTGACTACAATTGTGACTAAACCTCCATCCCCTTTCCAGGTTTTGGAAAGTAGAGTCAACATTCCCTTCTTTGATTTTAGTTTCAAGGAGACTAGCCATTTTATAATTATTATAATCTATGATTCTCTTCACATACCTCTTCTTCTCTGGGGCATTCAAGCCACGCACATTCCAGCAGAGACAGTTCATTAGGAACGTTGGAGGGGAGGGGGAGCTAGCTTCTTACCCCCAAAAGCTAGACCACTATCACTTCCTTTCTGATTTGAGCTTTGGCTAGGAAGCACTTCAATACGTTGAGGTTTAAAAGAAGTCAATAGTCTCCTCTTCCCCCATCTCCCTAGTAGCTCTCCCTTCCTTTTCTGAATTCAAAGAAATTGCATGGTTAGGGATGGAGGGCATACCTTCTAAAATTGGACCCCTTAGAATATTGCTGGAGATCTCTTTCAGATTTGATTGGGCTCCTTCTGTAATTTCCTCTCCTAGAGCAGCTCCATTAGCTTTGTCACCCTCATCTAGGATTTGCAACAAGGATTCCCTAATGGGGCCCCCCCAATCTGTAATTTCCATAGAAGGAACTGCCGCATTAACTCTTGCCATAGCCATAGTCTCCTCTCTCTCCCCAGCTGCCACAAACCCTTCCTTATTTCGAAAAAAGGTGTGGTTTTCAATATCCACTAAATCACCTCCAGCCGTTGCATCATTCTCTTTCCTTGCATGGCGTTGAAGAAAATCTGCTGATTGAGACACACATTCCCCTTCCTCCTCACCTTCCTTGTGTGGGGGATTTCCAATATCTTGCTCACATTCCACTTCCTTCCCTAAAAGGACGTTGCATGAGTCAGCATCCAACATCAGTTCTGTGGGGTCATAGGGAATTTCCTCCGTTAGATACTCCAACAAAGCGAAAGCATTATGGTGCACAATCTTCTTCCCCCTGCCACCCGAATTCTTTGGGCTAGAATTAGGCAACTTTTTAGAAATTCCAGCAATCTTCTCCATAGAACAGATATTGCTAGGATTCCCCAGATCGAGCTTCCAAATTTGTAGTGTCCACAATCCCATCAGATCTGCCACCTGGGGTATTTTTGAAATTTGAATTTTGAACTTGCTTACCAGCACCTCCACCGTGTAAGGCTTGAGTGCCGCCTCCACTAGCTGCTCCGGTCACCTGAGGACTCTTGTTGCTCTTCACTCTCCACTCTTTCTGGCTGGAGGGCATTTGCTTGTTAAGATTAACGCCACACTGCCCACTTGAATGCCCAAAAACCCTGCAACTGTTGCACCGAGGAGGGCTCCATTCGTATGTAATTTTTTGGTAAAAAGCTAGACCGTCATCATCATAAACAGCCACTTGATCCGGGAAATCATAATCAGCTTCTATCTCAACACAGAGCCGGGCATAGGATAGCCGCTCTTGAGTCTTAGTCATCTTATCAGTGACTATCGGCCTTCCCAGGACACTGGCAATCGAGCTCAAGGCCTCCACATTCCAGAAATGAAAGGGGAGGTTGGGAAGGGAAACCCAAATAGGGATGGAGTTCAATTCCACCTTTTCAAGCTTCATCCCTAGTTTCCAAGGCCTCCGCTACACAGTCCATGGCCCCCCTTCAAGAACTTTGGCCTTATGTTCCTCCAAATTGAACCGAAAAACAAAAAAGCCACTATTAAGGAGATTAATATCCACATGCCCAGAAATGCACCATTGTTTCAGGAAGACTTCCTTAACATAAGAAAAACTCGGTCTGCGACCAATGAAGTGCCCAAGAAGGGTGTTCTTCCAGTTTGATAATTCTGCCCGTAACATAGCTGAAGACCATTGAGCAACACGGTTGCCCTCAATAAAATTTGGCTCAATAAAACTCAATTCCAGACCTTCATTATTTAAAAGTGTCCTTATCTCCTATTAGACGTGCAGATCCGTTGTTGAGGGTTGAGACCTGCGCATCGATTCCTATTACGACATATGTTCATTTTTTGTCTAAACCAGACCAGGTGGGTTGTTTGGGGTTATTTGGGGACATTTCTATACTTTTTTGGGTTTGGGATTTTCTAAAAAGTATCCTTATCTCTAATTAGATGTGTGGAAGCGATGTTGAGGTTCGTGACCTTCGAATAGATACCTATTTCGACATATGTTCATTTTTTGTTTAAACAAGACAGGGTGGGTCGTTTGGGGTTATTTGGGGGCATTTCTGAACTTTTTTGGGTTTGGGGTTCTCTAAAAAGTGTCCTTATATCTTCTTATTAGAAGTGTGGATGCTATGTTGAGGGTCATGACTTGCAAATTGATATCTATTTCGACATATGTTCATTTTTGGTTTAAACCAGACCAGGTGGGTCGTTTGGGGTTATTTGGGGGCATTTCTATACTTTTTTGGGTTTGGTATTTTCTAAAAAGTGTCCTTATCTCTTACTAGTCGTGTGGATGTGATGTTGAGGGTTGTAACCTTCGAATCAATACCACTTTTGGCATATGTTAATTTTTGGTATAAACCAGATCGGGTGGGTCGTTTGGGGTTATTTTGGGGCATTTCTGTACTTTTTGGGATTTGGTATTTTCTATAATGTGTCCTTATCGCTTATTGGACATGTGGATGCGATGTTGAGGATCGTGACCTTCGAATCAATATCCATTTCGGCATAAGTTCATTTTCGGTTTAAACCAGACCGACTGGGTCGTTGGGGGATATTTGGGAGCATTTTTGTTATTTTTAGGCTTGGGATTTTTTTAAAAGTGTCTTTATCTCTTATTAGATGCATCGATGCGATGTTGAGGGTCGTGACCTTCGAATCGATACCTACTTCTACATAAGTTCAATTTCGGTTTAAACCAGACCGGGTGGGTTGTTTGGGGTTATTTAGGGGAATTTCTGTACGTTTATGGGCTTTGGATTTTCTAAAAAGTATCCTTACCTATTATTTGACTTGTGGATGTGATGTTGAGGGTCGTGACCTTCGAATCGAAACCTATTTTGACATATGTTCATTTTCGGTTTAAACCAGACCGCGTGGGTCGTTTGGGGTTATTTGGGGGCATTTCTGTACTTTTTTGGGTTTGGTATTTTCTAAATGGTGTCCTTATCTCTTATTAGATGTGTGGATGCGATGTTGAGGGTCGTGACCTTCGAATCGATAAGTATTTTGACATATGTTCATTTTCATTCCGAACCTAACCGGGTGCGTCATTTGAAGTTATTTGGGGGTATTTCTATACTTTTTTGGGTTTGTTATTTTCTAAAAAGTGTCCTAATCTCTTATTAGACATGTGATTGCGATGTTGAGGGTCGTGACTTGCGCATCGATACCTATTTTGACATATGTTCATTTTTGGTTTAAACCAAACCGGGTGGGTCGTTTGGGGTTATTTGAGGGCATTTTCTATACTTTTTTGGGTTTGGGATTTTCTAAAAGGTGTCCTTATCTCTAATTAGACGTGTGGAAGCGATGTTGAGGGTCGTGACCTCCGAATCGATATCTATTTTGACATATGTTCATTTTCGATTTAAACTACACCGAGCGGGTCGTTTGGGGTTATTTGGGGGCATTTCTAGGCTTTTTAGGGTTTGGTTTTTTCAAAAAAGTGCCCTTATTTCTTATTAGTCGTGTCGATGCGATGTTGAGGATCGTGACCTTTGAATCAATACCTATTTTTACATATGTTCATTTTCGATTTAAACCTGACGGGGTGGGTCGTTTGGGGTTATTTGGGGGCATTTCTGTACTTTTATGGGTTTGGGATTCTCTAAAAAGTTTCCTTATCACTTATTATACGTGTGGATGCGATGTTAAGGATCGTGACCTGCGCATCAATACCTATTTTGACATGTGTTCATTTTCGGTTTAAACCAGATCGGGTGGGTCATTTGGGGTTATTTCGGGGCATTTCTGTACTTTTTTTGGTTTGGGATTTTCTAAAAAGTGTCCTTATCTCTAATTAGACATGTGGATGCGATGTGGAGGGTCGTGACCTTTGAATAGATACCTATTTCGAAATATGTTCATTTTTTGTGTAAAACAGACGAGGTGGGTCGTTTGGGGTAATTTTGGGGCATTTCTGTACTTTTTTGTGTTTGGTATTGTCTAAAAAGTGTCATTATCTCTTATTAGATGTGTGGTTGCGATGTTGAGGGTCGTGACCTCCGAATCGATACCTATTTCGGAACATGTTCATTTTTGGTTTAAACCAGACAGAGCTGGTCGTTTGGGGTTATTTGGGGGCATTTCTATGCTTTTTAGGGTTTGGTGTTTGCTAAAAATTGTCCTTTTTTCTTATTAATTGTGTCGATACGATGTTGAGGATCGTGACCTTTGAATCGATACCTATTTTGGCATATGTTCATTTTCGGTTTAAACCTGACCGGGTGGGTCGTCAGGGGTTATTTGAGGGCATTTCTATACTTTTTTGGGTTTGGGATTTTCTAAAAAGTGTCTTATCTCTTATTAGTTGTGTGGATGGGATGATGGGGGTGACCTTCAAATTGATGCATAATTCGACATATATTCATTTTCAGTTTAAACCAGACAAGGTGGCACGTTTGGGGTTAATTGGGGGCATTTCTGTACTTTTTTTGGTTTGGGATTCTCTAAAAAGTGTCCTTATGTCTTATTAGACGTGTGCATGCGCTGTAGAGGATCGTGACCTTCGAATCAATACCTATTTAGGAATATGTTCGTTTTCGATTTAAACCTGACCGGGTGGGTTGTTTGGGGTTATTTGTGGGCATTTTTGTACTTTTTTTGGGTTTCGGATTTTCTAGAAAGTGTCCTTATCTCTTACTAGACGTGTGGATGTGATGTTGAGGATCATGACATTCGAATCGATGCCTATTTTGGAATATGTTCATTTTTGGTTTAAGCCTGATCGTGTGGGTTGTTTGGGGTTATTTGGGGGCATTTCTGTACTTTTTAGGTTTGGGATTTTTTAAAAAGTGTCTTATCTCTTATTAGACGTGTGGGTGCAATGTTGAGGGTCGTGACCTTTGAATCGATACTTATTTCGACATATGTTCATTTTCTGTTTGAACCAGACCGGGTGGGTCGTTTGGGATTATTTGGGGGAATTTCTGTACTTTTTGGGTTTGGGAATCTCTAAAAAGTGTCCTTATATCTTATTAGATGTGTGGATGCGATGTAGAGGATTGTGACCTTCGAATCAATGCTTATTTTGGAATATGTTCGTTTTCGGTTTAAACTTGACCGGGTGGGTTGTTTGGGGTTATTTGGGGGCATTTCTGTACTTTTTTTGGGTTTCGGATTTTCTAAAAAGTGTCCTTATCTCTTATTAGATGTGTGGATGTGATGTTGAGAATCGTGACCTTCGAATCGATGCCTATTTTGGAATATGTTCATTTTCGGTTTAAGCCTGATTGGGTGGGTTGTTTGGGGTTATTTGGGGGCATTTCTGTACTTTTTAGGTTTGGGATTTTCTAAAAAGTGTCTTATCTCTTATTAGACGCGTGGGTACGATGTTGAGGGTCGTGACCTTCGAATCGATACCAATTTCGACATATGTTCATTTTCGGTTTAAACCAGACCGGGTGGGTCGTTTGGGGTTATTTAGGGGCATTTCTGTACCTTTTTGTGTTTGGTATTTTCTAAAAAGTGTCATTATCTCTTATTAGATGTGTGGTTGCGATGTTGAGGGTCATGACCTTCGAATCGATACTTATTTTGGCATATGTTAATTTTCGGTTTAAACCAGACCGAGTGGGTTGTTTGGTGTTATTTAGGGGCATTTCATCACTTTTTAGGGTTTGGTGATTTTTAAAAAGTGTACTTATCTCATATTAGACGTGTGGATGAGATGTTGAGGATTGTGACCTTCGAATCGATAGCTATTTCGATATAAGTTCATTTTCAATTTAAACCAGACCGGGTGGGTCGTTTGGGGTAATTTGGGGGCATTTCTGGACTTTTTTGGGTTTGGGATTTTCTAAAAAGTGTCTTATCTCTTATTAGATGTGTGGATGCAATGTTGCGGTTCGTGACCTTCGAATTGATTCGCATTTCGACATATGTTCATTTTCGGTTTAAACCAGACCGTGTGGGTCGTTTGGGGTTATTTGGGGGCATTTCTATACTTTTTTAGGTTTGGTATTTTCTAAATAGTGTCCTTTTCTCTTATTAGATGTGTGGATGCGATGTTGAGGGTCGTGACCTGTGCATCCATACCTGTTTCGACATATCTTCATTTTCGGTTAAAACCAGACCGGGTGGGTCGTTTGGGGTAATTTGAGTGCATTTTCTATACTTTTTTGGGTTTGGGATTTCTAAAAAGTGTCCTTATCTCAAATTAGACGTGTGGATGCGATGTGGAGGGTCGGGACCTTCAAATAGATACCTATTTCGACATATGTTCATTTGTGGTATAAACCAGACAAGGTGGGTCGTTTGGGGTAATTTTGGGGCATTTCTGTACTTTTTTGTGTTTGGTATTTTCTAAAAAGTGTCATTATATCTTATTAGATGTGTGGTTGCAATGTTGTGGGTCATGACCTCCATATCGATACCTATTTCAGCATATGTTCATTTTCGATTTAAACCAGACTGAGCGAGTCGTTTGGGGTTATTTGGGGGCATTTCTGTACTTTTTAGGGTTTGGTTTTTTCTAAAAAGTGTCCTTTCTTATTAGTCGTGTTGATGCGATGTTGAGGATGACCTTTGAATCGATACTTATTTTGGCATATGTTCATTTTCGGTTTAAACCTGACCGGGTGGGTCGATTGGGGTTATTTGGGGGCATTTCTGTACTTTTTTGGGTTTGGGATTTTCTAAAAAGTGTCTTATCTCTTATTAGTTGTGTGGATGCGATGTTGGGGGTCATGACCTTGAAATTGATGCGTAATTTGACATATGTGCATTTTC
>NW_025317669.1:0-41094 GCF_018873765.1 Telopea speciosissima
TGGGCTTGGGATATTCTAAAATATATACTTATCTCTTATTAGACGTGTGGCTGCGATGTTGAGGGTCATGACCTTCGAATCGATCCCTGTTTCGACATATGTACATTTTCGGTTTAAACGAGATCGTGTGGGTCGTTTGGCGTTATTTGGGGGCATTTCTGTACTTTTTTGGGCTTGGAATTTTCTAAAAAGTGTCTTTATCTCTTATTAGACATGTGGACATGATGTTGAGGGTCGTGACCTTCGAATCGATACCTATTTCGACATATGTTAATTTTTGGTTTAAACCAGACCGGGTGGGTCGTTTGGGGTCATTTGGGGGCATTTCTGTACTTTTTTGGGTTTAGGATTTTCTAAAAGTTATCCCTATCTCTTATTAAACGTGTGGATGTGATGTTGAGGGTCTTGACCTACGAATCGATATGTATTTCGACATATGTTAATTTCCATTCCAAACCAGACCGGGTGGGTCGTTAGGGGTTATTTGGGGGCATTTCTGAACTTTTTTGGGTTTTGTGTTTCTAAAAAGTGTCCTTATCTTTTATCAGAGATGTAGATGCGATATTGAGGGTCATGACCTTCGAATCGATACCTATTTTGGCTTATTTTCATTTTTTTTTTAAACTAGGCCAGGTGGGTCGTTTGGGGTTATTTGGGGGCATTTCTGTGCTTTTTTGGGTTTTGGATTTTCTAAGAAGCGTCCTTATCTCTAGTTAGACGTGTATATACGATGTTGAGGATCGTGACCTTGGAATCGATACCTTTTCTGACATATATTCATTTCGGTTTAAACTAGACCAGGTGCATCGTTATGGGTTATTTGGGTGCATTTTTGTAGTTTTTTGGGTTTGGTATTTTCTAAAAAGTGTCCTTATCTCTTATTAGATGTGTAGATGCGATGTTGAAAGTCGTGACCTCTGAATCGATACCTATTTTGGCATATGTTTATTTTTGATTTAAACCAGACTAGGTGGGTCGTTTGGGGTTATTTGGGGCCATTTCTGTATTTCTTTGGGCTTTGAATATAATAAAAAGTGTCCTTATCTCTTATTAGACATGTGGATGCAATATTGAAGGCCGTAACTTTCGAATCGATGCCTTTTTTTTTTGATAGGTAAGTTGTGTGTGTATAGAAGAAGAAAAGAAAGATACAAAAAAAGGCAGCCTTCTCCACCCCTTTAGACAGACCTAAGGAGGAGGAAAAGGCCCCAAACCTACAAGGACAAACCCCTCGTAACTAGAAGGAAAAGACATCCAACCCAATCACGGAGGCCTAAACTGGACCTTACCATAAGCATCATCAAGGATCAGCCGCAGCAGGTCGTCATGAAACTCAGGAGGGTACAAAATAGTTTCCCCATCCCCACAAATAATGGAAGCAATAAAATCTGCCGGTTGGTTCAATTCCCTCCAAACATGTCTCACTTTATAGCGAGTCAACTGGCTCAGACTAGAGATGATCTGGCTTTTCAAAACATAAACATTCCAAGGACAACTAAACACACCTATGAGAATCTCCACTGCCAACTTCGAATCAGATCTAATTGAAACATGTCAAAGATTCCTTTCTAAACACAGTGCCACCCCCCTGTGAATGGCTAACAACTCCATGTTAAGAACCGAAGCCTCCACACCTTTACCAACATAAGCCAGGATTGGATCTCCTGTGGTATTACGGATAAGACCACCATAAGCAGCTCTATCTCCACTCAAGGACCCATCACAATGGAGCGTGACCAAGTGAGTAGGGGGTTTCGGCCAAGAACAAGCTTTGGGGGCCGAGACAGCCCACCGCACCTGGATCCCCCACATATCAACCAAGAACTGATTTCTGGGGGTATGGTCAACCAAAATCGGACAATGAGAGCCTTTAGTGACCACATCAAAGTTGATATCTTGAAGGATTTTATCATAAGACCTTGATTGATTACTAAAGAGGCGTTGATTTCTCTCCCACCAAACATGATAAACCGTCGCACAGAAAGCCAACTTGGGGATAACATCTAACTTGTTATTAGCACAAACCACATGAGAGAGCCAATTAACCACATCAAAAAGGCCAACAGGTCCTTTACCACTTTAAGAGCACTTAGAACTAACCCTATCCCAAATGGTCTTAGAAAAGGGACAGTCAAAAAATAGATGGGCATGGCTTTCCAAACCCCCCCAATAGAAGATGCAATTCTGCCCAACTCCAATATTCCTTCTAAGAAGTTGGTCCTTAGTTGGGAGCCCACCCATAAGACATCTCCAGGTAGTACAAGAATGCCTAGGTAAAAAACTAGGAAACCAAACAAGGCAATGCCAAACCACCTTAGTAGCACTGCTTCTCACAAAATCCCAAGCCGACTTAGTAGTAAAGAGGCCATTAGGATTTTCCTTCCAAACAATAAGATCCTCCTCCCCATTCACAATGGGGATACTAGGGAGATCCCTAGAAATTGCAATCAAATCAAAAGAGCCCTGGGGGGGCAAATGCCACATACCACCACCTCTAATAAAGTCCGATACCAAGGCAAGCCGGGTATAACCAGCATCATACCGAACCCGATCCCCAAACCTTTTAATCAATACCCCTTTGGGATGCCAATTATCCAACCAAAGTCTAGTACATTGGCCATTCCCAATAATATGATGGATGTGAGGCTCAACCAAATCTTTAAACTTGAGAACTTTCCGCCAAACCCAAGAGCAGTTTTGGGGAATCTTAACAGTCCAAGTAGAGTCATTTTTTAGATAGTGGGCATAAACCCACCTAACCCAAAGACTATCCTTTTTAGAGGCAATCCACCAAATTTGCTTAAGAATACCCGCCCGTATTCATCTCTGAAATTCTCCTAATACCAAGGCCCCCTTCAGTCTTAGGTTTGTAAATCCTATCCCAAGAAATATAATGTACCTTACGATCAAGAGACGGGCCAGACCAAAGGAAATTGGAGAAGATGGATTCCAGCTTTCTCTTGAGAGCACCAGGCAGGCCAAAAATTCCTGGCCAATAAATTTAGCAGCCTTGAAGAAACAGAGCTCAAGAGTTTTAACCGCCCTGCAAAAGATAAAAGACGAGCTTTCCAACCATCAAGCCTACTCTGCACCCGATCCAAAATAGAGGAGGAATCTGCAAAAGCCAACTTCTGAGAGATGAGTGGAACACCTAGGTACCGAATAGGTAACTTGGTATCCACAAAATTCGTTAATTCCAAAAGTTACAGTCTGTCCGTATGGGTAAGGCCCCCTAAAATAATAGAGGACTTAGCCCTATTGAGCTTCAACCCCGAGTAGGTATGAAACTCATCCAAGGCCCCTAGGCAGGCCAAAATAGAATCTGTAGTAGCCTTCACAAAGATCATCAAATCATCAGCAAAGATAAGGTGAGAGAGGTGGGAGCTCTTGCATCTGGGGAGAAGACTGATCCTACTCTCAACCTCCAACTTCCTCATCAAGGCTGAAAACCCCTCCATAGCAATAGTGAACAAATAGGGAGAAATAGGGTCCCCCTGCCGAATTCCCCTTCCCCCTTTGAAAAAGCCAGCTGGACTCCCATTTAATAGAATTGAAAAACAGGGAGTGTCAACACAAGTCTTCACCCAACCAATGAACTTCTGAGGGAAACCCATTCTTTCCATCATCTCAAACAACAATTTCCTACTAAGGGAGTCATAGCTTTATGAAGGTCAATCTTCAAAACTACTGTAAGGCTAGTACCTTTCTTCTCAATCCCTCAGACCACATCATGACAGACAAGGATGTTGTCCACAATAGACCTTCCTTTGATAAATACAGACTGGGAATCACTCACCACCTGCCCAACCACTTGTTGTAATCTATTAGATAAGATTTTTGTAATGATCTTATAAAAAAGATTGCAAATGGCTATGGGCCTATAACCAGCAAAGGAAGAGAGATCCCCCATCTTAGGAATAAGACTAATAAATGTAGCATTAATCGAACTAGGGAGGCAAGACTTACTGAAGAACCATTTCACTGCCAAAGTCAAATCTTCCCCAACCACATCCCAAGAATGTTTGAAGAAAGCAGCCCCAAACCCATCCGGTCCTGGAGCTTTGGAATTTTTCATAGCAAACACAACCACCATAATCTCCTTATTGGACACCCTACCAATAAGACTTCCCTGTTGAGAGAGGGACAAGCCATTCTGCAAAGGGACTGAGTTAGGAAAACAACCACCATCCACCAAATCAGATCCAAACAACTTCTTGTAAAAAGAGACAGCTTCATCTTTAATTCGGCTAGGATCCTTAACAATGTCACCTCCTTCCCCTGTAATCTCGAGAATATGCCTCCTATTCTGCCTACAAAGCATGGAGTTATGAAAGAAACTATTATTACCATCCTCCAGCTGAATATGTTTCACCCTAGACTTCTCCTTCAAAAACTTTTCTTCAATGGCCAAGGCTTCCCATAATTTCACCTTAGCTTGAGTCTCCAAAGAAACCAGATTTGGGTCATCAGGGTGGTCCCTAAGATTGCATTGAGATTGGTGCAACTCAGCCTGTGCAGCCTTTACCGCAACAAAAACATCTCCAATGCACTCTTTATTCCACTTTTTCAGCTCTTTTTTAACATTCCTTAACTGGGCAGCAAACCTAAGAATGGGGTTGAGTTGCAAGCTAACAGGCTGCTCCCAGCCCTTCCGAACCATATCATCAAACCCATCTCTGCCAATCCAAGCTTCAAAAAACCTGAAAGGTTTAGGACCAAAATTAGCCTCATCTAACACAGCCACCACTACAGGAGAGTGGTCCTCTACCAGGAGGGTGAAAGACAGTCTCTGAAGTTCTGAAGACATCCATCCAAGCCAAGTTTACCATCACCCTGTCTAGCTTACAGCAAATTCTAGCATCTCCACTTTGCCTATTATTCCTAGTCATAGCTTCCCCTTTCCACTTCAAGTCAATCAGCCTAGACTCCTCAATAAAAAGTGTTCAAATCATCAATAGCCTCAAACCGAACAGGGTCCCCACCAATTTTCTCATTATGATTTCAAATCACATTGAAATCCCCTAAGACAGCCCATGGAGTGGCAATAGCACTAGCTAGTCTTCCAACATCCTCTCACAAATCCTTCCGGCCTGCCACCGTATTTGGAGCATACACTACGGTGCAAAGGAAGGAGACAGCAGTTCCCAAAATCGACACCTTGGCATGAATAAATTGCTTAGTTTTTTGAATTTCTTCAACATTAAAAAAGCTCGGATCCCAGCCCAACCAAATCCGAATTGTATTATCAACCTCACCATTGTGTACATACTTCCAATCTGAAATAAAATTTTCAAAAATAGCACCACAATTATCCACCTTAACTTTTGTTTCCAGTAAACAAACCAATTTAGCCTGATGGTCTTTGCACACCTTCTTAATCCCCAGCCGTTTAGTTGAGGCATTCATGCCTCTGACATTCCAAACTAAGCACTTCATTTAGAATGAAGGTTAGATCCGTCAGCTTCCCCTTTACTGGGTCCATCTCCCTTGGCATTACCTGACTCTTTCGGGTTTATGAGAACCCGTTGAGCCTGGAACTTAGGTCCCCTCCCCATGGCTCGGCCCAAAACAGAAATAGAACTAGAATTCAAATGAGCCATACCTTTCCCAGCTTGCCCTTGAGATGACCGAATCTCCGCAGCTTGCTTCTTTAGTCTTTCAAAGTTTGCCGAGGGCTTGAAAGGAATAACCACTTTCTCCCCTAGCTTCAAGGGATATTCAACTCTATTGTCGCCTTCCCTAATTACCCCTGCCGCATCCACTAAAGGAATCGGATCAGTTACCACCAACGAGTTTATGGCTACCACCTCACCAACAACAGATATGGCATTAACCTCATCCGCCTTCACATTCAAGGCTAACGCACTAGAATCCCTCTCCACCAAATCAGACTTTGCATTAATATTCAAAAAAGAAATCCCATCTTTAGAAAGTGAGTGCTCCCCATGATCCTCTCCATCCACATTTGGAATCATAGCTAAAGGTTGGGAACGAAATCATCTTCCTCCACATCTGTTCCTTCAAATAACTCATTGCCTAATAAGATTGCACACGATTTTGAATCCAACATCATATCATCCGGGTCATAGTGAACCTCCCCCGTAAGATCTTCCAACAAGGCAAAGGCATTGGAGTGACCCAGCCCCTTAGCCTTAGACTGCTCCCCAATCTTTAACGCAGGAGATTTGAATCCCTTCTTTCCAGATCTGGAATCCCTCCCCACCGAAATGAGATCTTCTCTACCTTTATCCTTACCTCAAATTAAGGAATCTGCCTCCAAGGTTGCATCACCAAATCCAGCAAGTATCTCCGGCTGCTTAGAAGCTGCACCTTCATTCGCCACCTGCACATCAGCACCATCACTGGCCAAGGCACCTTCAACATCCCCTACCGCTCCCTTCACCTGCCATTCCTTCCTCAGCTTGGAGTTTTTCTGAGATTGACCACCACTCCCCAACTTGCAATTATCAAAAAAATGGCCAAACACTTTACAATGCTTACAATGAGGCGGCTTCCAATCATAAATGACCGTTTGGTTAAAAGCTAACCCATCATCTCCATTAACTAGAACTGATAAAGGAAGCTCCTTTTCAGCAGAAACTTCTACGCATAACCGAGCATAAGACAGCCTTTCCATGGATCCTGTCATTTTATCAGTAACAATGGGTTGCCCTACAACACTCCCAATCGAACTCAAGGCTTGAGAAGACCAATAATGAAAAGGAAGATTGGGAAGAGATACCCAAACGGGGACTGAACATAGATCAACCCTTTCCAAGCATACATTCGGTCTCCATGGACGAAGAATCATAGGCCTCCTCTGCACATACCAAGGACCCCCTTCAAGAACTTTAATTTTGTCTTCCTCAGGACTAAAACGGAAAATGAAGAAACCACTATCCAGTAAATTTACATCAACATGGCCTGAAATCTTCCACTGCTTTAGCAACATGTCTCGAGCAAATGTGAAACTTGGCCTGCCACCAATAAAATGCCCCATAAGAGTGTTTCTCCACTTGTCACGCCCCTCCTTGATAATAGAATCCGGGCATTTAGCAGCCAAAACTCCATCAATCTCCTCAGGCTGCACAAAAGAAAGCTTTAAACCATCACCAAGCAATGAAGAACATGAGGTGGAAAAAAGGGCAGACCATGGAACCCCCCCTCCCTTCTTTAACACTCCAGCCGAGCTTTCTCCTTGCAGCACCAAACCCCCCAAAGCAGACTCCTTCTCAAAACCAGCAACACCAGCCGCACCACCAAGAGCTGGCCAGTCCCCACTCCCCGAGCCACCCCCCTCACACGATCCTTCAACACCTCCCCCATCTTCCTTCCCACCCGATCAAAGAAGAGGAAGAAGGTCAATGGCTGGAGCTCCGGCCATCACCAAGATCAGCTTCCAAAATCCCCCCTTTCAAAATCGCCAAAGCTTCTCCCTCAAAAAAATTTTTCCGAATCGATACCTATTTTGACATATGTTCATTTTCGATTTAAACCAGACCGGGTGGGTCGTTTGAGGTTATTTGGGGGCATTTCTGTATTTTTTTGGGTTTGATATTTTTTAAAAAGTGTCCTTATCTCTTATTAGACGTGTGGATGCGATGTTGAGAGTTGTGACCTTCGAATCGATACCTATTTGAACATATGTTCATTTTTTGTTTAAACCAGACCAGGGGGGGTTGTTTGGGGTTATTTGGGGACATTTCTGTATTTTTTTGGGCCTGGGATTTTCTAAAAATTGTGTCCTTATCTCTTATTAGACGTGTCGATGCGATGTTGAGGGTCGTGACCTTCGAATCGATACCTATTTAGACATATGTTCATTTTCGGTTTAAACCAGACCGGGTGGGTCATTTGGGGTTATTTAGGGTTATGTCTGTACTTTTTTAGGCTTGGGATTTTCTAAAAAGTGTCCTTATCTCTTATTAGACATGTGGATGCGATGTTCAGGGTCGTGACCTTCGAATCGATACCTATTTCAACATATGTTCATTTCCAATCCGAAGCAGACTGGGTTGGTCATTTGGAGTTATTTGGGGCATTTCTGTACTTTTTGGGGTTTGGGACCCTCTAAAAAGTGTCCTTATCTCTTATTAGACGTGTGGATGCAATGTTGACAGTCGTGACCTTCAAATCGATACCTATTTTGACATATGTTCATTTTTGGTTTAAACCAGACCGATTGGGTCGTTTGGCGATATTTGGGTTCATTGCTGTACTTTTTTGGGTTTGGTATTTTCTAAAAAGTGTCCTTATCTCTTATTAGACGTGTGGATACGATGTTGATGATCGTGAGCTTCGAATTGATACCTATTTTGGCATATGTTCATTATCGGTTTAAACCAGATCGGGTGGGTCGTTTGGGGTTATTTGGGGGCATTTCTGTACTTTTTTGGCTTTGGTATTTTCTAAAAAGTGTCCTTGTCTCTTATTAGACGTGTGGATGCGATGTTGAAGGTAGTGACGTTCGAATCGATACCTATTTTGGCATATGTTCATTTTTTATTTAAACCAGACCGGGTGGGTCGTTCGGGGTTATTTGGGAGCATTTTTGTACTATTTTGGGTTTGGGATTCTCTAAAAATTATGCTTATCTCTTATTAGATGTGTGGATGCGATGTTGAGGGTTGTGACCTTCGAATCGATACGTATTTTGACATATGTTCATTTTCGGTCCGAACCAGACCGGGTTGGTCGTTTGGAGTTATTTTGGGGCATTTCGATCCTTTTTTGGGTTTGGGATTTTCTATAAAGTGTCCTTATCTCTTATTAAACGTGTGGATACGATGTTGAGGGCCGTGACCTTCGAATCGGTACTTATTACAACATATGTTCATTTTCGATTTAAACCATATCGGGTGGGTCATTTGGGGTTATTTAGGGGTATTTTTGTACTTTTTTGGGTTTGGTATTCTCTAAAAAGTGTCCTTATCTCTTATTAGACGTGTGGATGCGATGTTGGGGGTCATGACCTTCGAATCGATACCTATTTCGACATATGTTCATTTTCGATTTAAACAAGACCGGTTGGGTCATTCGGGGTTATTTAGGGGCATTTCTATACTTTTTTGGGCTTGGGATTCTCTAAAACGTGTGCGTACCTCTTATTTGATGTGTGGATGCGATGTTGAGGGTCGTGACCATCATATCGATACCTATTTTGATATATGTTCATTTTCGGTTTAAACCAGAGTAGGTGGGTCATTTAGGGTTATTTGGGGGTATTTCCGTACATTTTTGGGTTTGGGAATTTCTAAAAGTATCCTTATCTCTTATTAGACGAGTGGATGCGATGTTGAGGGTCGTGACATTCGAATCGATATGTATTTTGACATATGTTCATTTTCGGTCCGAACCAGACCGGGTTGGTCGTTTGGAGTTATTTGGGGGCATTTCTGTACATTTTTGGGTTTGGGATTTTCTAAAAGTGTCCTTATCTGTTATTAGACGTGTGGATGTGATGTTGAGGGTCGTGACCTTCGAATCGATACCTATTTTGACATATGTTCATTTTCAATCAGAACCAATCTGGGTTGGTCGTTTGGAGTTATTTGGGGGCATTTCTGTAACCTTCTGGGTTTGGGTCTCTCTAAAAAGTGTCTTTATGTCTTATAAGACGTGTGGATGCGATGTTGAGGGTCGTGACCTTCGAATCGATACCTATTTCGACATATGTTCAATTTCGATCTGAACCAGACCGTTTTGGTCGTTTGGAGTTATTTGGGGGCATTTCTGTAACCTTCTGGGTTTGGGTCTCTCTAAAAAGTGTCTTTATCTCTTATTAGACGTGTGGATGCAATGTTGACAGTCGTGACCTTCGAATCGATACCTATTTCAACATATGTTCATTTTGTGTTTAAACCCGAGTGGTTGGTCGTTTGGGGTTATATGGGGGCATTGCTGTACTTTTTTGGGTTTGGTATTTTCTAAAAAGTGACCTTATCTCTTATTAGACGTGTGGACACGAAGTTGATGATCGTGACCTTCGAATCGATACCTATTTCGGTATATGTTCATTTTCGGTTTAAACCAGACCGGGTGGGTCGTTTGGGGTTAGTTGGGGGCATTTCTGTACTTTTTTGGCTTTAGTATTTTCTAAAAAGTGTCCTTGTCTCTTATTAGCTGTGTGGATGCGAAGGTGAGGGTAGTGACCTTCGAATCGATACCTATTTCGGCATATGTTTATTTTCGATTTAAACCAGACCGGGTGGGTCGTACGGGGTTATTTGGGGGCATTTTTGTACTATTTTGGGTTTGGGATTCTTTAAAAAGTATGCTTATCTCTTATTAGATGTGTGGATGCGATGTTGATGGTCGTGACTTTCGAATCGATACGTATTTTGACATATGTTTGTATCCAGTCTGAACCAGACCGGGTTGGTCATTTGGAGTTTTATTTTGGGGCATTTCGGTCCTTTTTTGGGTTTGGGATTTTCTATAAAGTGTCCTTATCTCTTATTAGATGTGTGGATGCGATGTTGAGGGTCGTGACCTTCAAATTGATACTTTTTTTTCGATAAGTAAGATGTATGTGTATAAAAGAAAAAGAAAGAAAACAAAAGAAGGCAGCCTACTTCCAACCCTTAGACAACTCTAAGAGGGAGGAAGGGCCCCACACCCCCCGAGGACATGCCCCTCGGTAATACATGAGAAAGACACCCGACCCAATCAAGGAGGTCTAAACTGGACCTTACCGGAGACATCATCATAAATCAACCGGTTAAGATCCTCAACAAAACCCGAAGGATATAAAATAGTCTCCCCATCACTAAGATCAATAGAAGCAATAAAATCCGCCGGCTGATTCAACTCCCTCCAAACATGCCTTATCTCATAACGAGCCAACTGGTTTAGGCTAGACAAAATCTGGAACTTCAAGGTATATACACTCCAAGGGCAGCTGGAAACACCAGTAAGAATCTCAATAGCCACCTTCGAATCAGATCTGATGGACATATGGTGAAGCTCTCTCTGTAAGCACAGAGTAACCCCCCTGTAAATGGCTAGTAACTCCATATGAAGAACCGAGGCCTCCACACCTTTGCCGACATAAGCCAAAACCGGGTCCCCCAAGGTATTGCGAATAAGGCCCCCGTAAGCAGCTCTATCTCCCCTCAAGGAACCATCGCAATGCAAAGTAAACAAATCTGCTGGAGGTATGGGCCAGACACAAGCTTTGGGAATAATAGCAGCCCATCTCACCTGTAAACCCCACATATCGACCAAGAATTGATTCCTAGGTGAATAGGCAACCGAAATAGGGCTTTGAGAGCCCTTAGTCACAACATCAAACTTAATAGCTTGGATAATAGCATCATAAGACCTTGCTTGATTACTGAAGAGACGCTGGTTTCTCTCCCACCAAACATGATAGATTGACGCACAAAAAGCCATCTTAGGGATAACATCCAAATTATCATTAACACACACTACCTGAACAAGCCAGTTAACCACATCGAGGAGGCTAGCCGGGCCTTTACCACCAAGGAAAAGCATAGAACTAACTCTATCCCAAATGTTTCTGGAAAAAGGACACTCAAAGAATAAATGGCTATGGCATTCTGAATTTCCCCAACAAAGAATATAATTCTGCCCAATATTTATATTCCTTCTTTGAAGCTGGTCTTTTGTGGGGAGCCCTGACATCAGGCATCTCCAAGCAGTACAGGAATGCCTAGGCAAAAAACCAGGAAACCAAACAAGCTTGTGCCAAGCTACCATTATAGATCTACTCCTCACTTTCTCCCAAGCCGACTTTGTAGAAAAAGTGCCATTAGCCGTACCTTTCCAAACAACAAGATCTGCCCTTCCATTAACAATGGGAATACTAGGGAGGTCTCTAAAAACGATGAATCGGATCAAAAGAGCCCTAAGGGGGAAAGCCATTGGCCATTCCTAATAAGATCGAAACCAAGGCAAGCCTGGTGGAACCAACATCATATCGAATCCGATCACCAAACCTTTTAATCAAAACCCCTTTGGGGTGCCAATAATCCAACCATAGTCTAGTAGAGTGGCCATTCCCAATAATATGATAGATATGGGGTTCAGCCAAGTCCCTATACTTAAGAATCTTTCTCCACACCCAAGAGCAATTTTGGGAAGTCTTAACAGTCCAAATAGAATCATTCCTAAGGTATCGGGTGTACACCCATCTAACCCAAAGGCTGTCCTTCCTAGAAGCAATCCACCAGATTTGCTTAAGGATACCCGCAGAATTCATATCAGAAATCCTCCTAATTCCAAGGCCCCCTTCAGCCTTAGGCTTACAAATTCTATCCCAAGAAATGTAATGTACCTTACGATGAAGAGATGGGCCAGCCCATAGAAAATTCGAGAACATAGACTCCAGCTTTGTCTTGAGAGCACCAGGCAAACCAAAGAGTCCTGACCAATAGATATAACACCCCTGAAGGACTGAGATCAACAGCTGAAGCCTCCCTGCAAAAGATAAGAGCCGAGCCTTCCATCCATCAAGTCTGCTCCTAACACGATCCAGAATAGAGGTGCAATCAGCAAAAGTTAATTTCCGAGAGACAAGCGGAACACCTAAATACCGAATAGGTAATTTGGTATCCACAAAATTCGTTAATTCCAAAAGTTGCGATCTGGCCGTGTGGGTTAGGCCCCTAAAATAATAGAGGACTTAGTCCTGTTGAGTTTCAACCCGAGTAGGTATGAAAATCACCCAGGACCCCCAGGCAGGCCGAAATAGAGTCTGTGGTGGCTTTCACGAATATCATCAAATCATCAGCAAAAATAAGGTGAGAGAGATGGGACCTCTTGCACCTGGGGAGAAGAGTGATCCTATTTTCAACCTCCAATTTCCTCATCATAGCCGAGAAGCCCTCCATAGCAATAGTGAATAGGTAAGGAGATATTGGATCCCCCCTGCCGAATACCCCTTCCTCCTTTAAAATATCCTGCCGGACTCCCATTCAGTAAAATGGAGAAAGAAGGGGAGTCCACACAAACCTTCACCCAACCAATGAACTGCTGAGGGAAACCCATTCTCTCCATAATCTCAAACAAAAACCTCCTACTGAGAGAATCATAAGCTTTATGGAGATCGATCTTCAAAACAGTTGTGGGGCTAGTGCCTTTCTGCTCAATCCCTCGAACCACATCATGGCAAACCAAAATATTCTCTACTATAGACCTGCCCTTGATGAAAGCGTGTGACCATCGACCACCTGCCCAATCACTCCTTGCAGCCTATTGGATAACACTTTGGTAATGATTTTGTAAAAGAGATTGCAAAGGGCTATAGGCCTATATCCCGCAAATGAGGTTACATCTCCTGTCTTAGGGATAAGGCAGATAAAAGTAGCATTAACCGAACTAGGAAGGTAAGACTTCATGAAAAACCACTTTACAGCCAGAGTCAAATCTTCTCCCACAATCTCCCATGAATGCTTGTAAAAGGCTGCTCCAAAACCATCTGGTCCTGGAGCCTTAGAATTCTTAAAAGCAAACACAACCTCCATAATCTCCTTATTAGAGATTTTCCTAGTAAGGCTTTCCTGATGAGCTTGAGACAAACCATGTTGCAAAGGAATAGAGCTAGGAAAGAAACCGCTGTCAACCGAATCAGTCCCAAATAATTTCTTATAATAAGAAATAGCTTCTTCCTTAATCTGGTTAGGATTCTTCACAATATCTCCATTCTCCCCTTGAATTTCCATGATGTGCTTCCTATGCTGCCTACAAATCACAGATTTGTAGAAAAAGCTATTATTACCATCCCCCAACTGAATGTGTTTCACCCTTGACTTTTCTTTCAAAAATTTCTCTTGATAGCCAAAGCCTCCCAAAGTTTCTTTTTAGCTGTTTCTCCATCGGCACCAAATTCGGTTCATCGGGGTGCTCACTAAGCTGCCTCGGATCTGAAACAAATCAGCCTCGGCCTCCTTTCTGCAAGAAAAACATCCCCCACACACTCCTTATTCCAGCTCCTCAACCCTTTTTTGACATTCCTCAATCTGGCCGCAAACTTAAGAATGGGATTAAGAGCCAAATTCACAGGCTGCTTCCACCCCTGCCGAACCACCTCATCATAGCCATCTCTACCAATCCAAGCCTCAAAAAATCTGAAAGGTTTTGGGCCAAAATCTGCTTTATCCACCATAGCCACCACCATTGGAGAATGATCAGAAAGCCCAGGAGCGTAAAAGATTGCATCAGAGGATCTAAACACATCCATCCAAGCTAAATTGACTAGAACCCTATCAAGCTTGCAACAAATTCTTGCATCTCCCACTTGTCTATTATTCCAGGTCAAAGCCTCCCCTTTCCATTTCAAGTCTAGAAACCCAGTACCATCGATAAACGAATTAAAATCATCCATAGCTTCAATCCGAACAGGGTCCCCTCCAATTTTTTCATTGTTACTTCGAATCACATTAAAATCCCCTAGTACAGCCCAAGGGTTAATAATGGCACTAGCAATAGCCCCAACATCCTCCCACAATTCCTTCCTAGCCACCACAGAATTAAGAGCATAAACAACAGTACAAAAGAAAAACACCGAGGTACCCACAATTGACACCTTAGCATGTATAAACTGTTTGGATTTTTGCACCAAAACCACATCATAAAAATTCGGGTCCCAACCTAGCCAGATCCGAATAGAGTTATCAAGATCTCCATTATGCAAATACTTCCAACCCGTCAAAAAACTATCAAAAATAGAAGCACAATTATCCAACTTAACCTTGGTTTCGAAAAGCCCTACCAGTTTAACCTCATGGTCTTTACACACCTTCTTTATCTCCATTCTTTTAGTAGAGGCATTCATGCCTCTAACATTCCAAGCTAAGCACTTCATTTAGTAGGAAGGGTAGAACTATCATCTCCCCCTTTACTAGGTCCCACACCTTTGGCAACATTTGTCTCTTTCGGGTTTATAAGAACCCGTTGGGCTTGGAACTTGGACCCCCTCCCAGTGGGTCGACCCAGCAAAGAATAAGAATTTAAATTCGGTTGGGACATACCTTTCCCCAGTTGCCCTTGAGCTGCACGAATCTCAGCAGATTGCTTTCTAAGTTTATCAAAATTAGTGAGAGATTTCATGGGGGCTGACTCCTTCTCATTTGATAGAATAGAATCCTCCAATAAATTATCTCCTTCCATATGGGCCGCACCATTCCTTTGAATTTGAATTGGAGTTTGTCTCATTGAATGATTAGGCGCCACCTCACCAGAATCTGTTGCTTCTCTAATATCTTCCACGGATTTTGCCTTAGCCAGCTCCACACTAACATGGTTACCATTATAGATTGGATTCTCCCCACAAAACTCTCCAATGACTCCATCTTTCTCCTTAGGAATAATTAATAACGGATTGGGTTGAATATCCTCCTCAAAATCTGCTCCCTCAAGTAATTCATTCCCTAATAAAATAGCACATGATTCCGAATCCAGCATTAAATCTTCAGGATCATAATGCACCTCCTCCGTAAGATCTTCCAAAATGGCAAAAGGATTAGATTGAGACAGCTCCCTGATCTTCGGATGATTCCCTGCAGATTTGAAACTCCCATTCCCTTTATTCTTGATAGAAATTAAGGAAACCGAATCCAATCCCTTTGTATTTGCACCAGCTCCACTATCCGGCTGTTCATCTCCTACTTCATCATTATGAACCTGCTGCCCGTCTCCATTGCCGCCACCCATGGCACCTCCATTATTTCCGGCAACACCTTTCACTCGCCATTCCTTCTTAGACCATGACTTATTCATATTTGAGTCTTGTTTGCCAAACAAACAATTATCTAAGAGATGGCCAAAAACTCTACAATGCTTACAAAGAGGGGGCTTCCAATCATAAACAACTTTTCGATAAAAAACAAGACCGTCATCTCCATAGACTGGAACAGAAGAGGGAAGATCCCTATCTGCAGAAACTTCCACACATAATCGGGCATAAGATAGCCTCTCCATAGACCGGGTCATTTTATCAGTGACAATAGGCTTCCCAATCACACTCCCAATCGAACTCAACGCATCAGCAGACCAGTAATGAAATGGAAGATTTGGAAGGGACACCCAAACCGGTACTGAGCATAAATCAACTCTTTCCAAGCACACCTTCGGACTCCAAGGGCGCAAAATCAATGGTCTCCTCTGCACATACCATGGCCCCCCTTCAAGAACTTTAACTTTATCATCTTCAAGACTGAAACGAAAAATAAAAAAACCACTTTCTAATAAATTAACATCCACATGGCCTGAAATTCTCCATTGTTTTAACAGCATATCACGAGCAAAGGTGAAGCTAGGTCTGCCCCCGATAAAATGACCCATAAGGGTGTTCTTCCACTTCTCAAGACCTTTCTTAATCATCGAATCCGGGCATTTCGCAGCCAAAGCACCATCAATCTCTTCAGGTTCAATATAAGACAGTTTCAGCCCATCTCCATACATCGAAGGAGAAGAAGAGGAAAAGAGGGCTGACCATGGAACACCAACATTCTTCCTTGTCTTCTCATATGCACCAATTGAAGAACCTTCCTACTGCTGTAAAATAACTCCAGAACCAGCACCCTCCTCCAACGGATCATCCAAAACAAGAATATTTTCCCCCACAGCCGAAGGACCTCCAACATGCAGCAGCCTACCACCATTGCCTTCACCTTGCACCACCGAATCATCCAAGCCCAAAACATCAGCACCACCTACAGAACCACCAAGAACAGGCCACTCACCACCCCCCAAATCACCAAGGGCAGCCGCTCCAACACCACCCTCACCCGAACCACTCACATTCCCCCCACCTTCCCTCCCTCTCGGACTGAGAAGAGGGGGAAGACCATTAGCCGGAGCTAATGGCTTGCCGGCCATCACGAAGAGAAACCACCTAGACCCTCACTCTCAAAATTTCTTCGTATCGATTCCTCCACAACATCAAACCTAATAGCTTCAATAATCTGATCATAGGACCGGGGCCTTGCTTCTAAACAGCCTTCGTATCGATACTTATTTCGACATATGTTCATTTTCGGTTTAAACCATATAGAGTGGGTCATATGGGGTTATTTAGGGGCATTTCTATACTTTTTGGGTTTTGTATAGTACAGAGTCGCGCCTACGCACCTGAGAAAACGCGCTTACCAGGGGAAGGGTGGCAACTCTATATTAGCTAGAGTATACAGCCTCGCTGAGCGATGTGGGACTAAAGGTTCCGCACCTTCGCCACATATCCACACCCCAATCGAGAGCTGGCTCTGATACCAAGTACAGAGTCGCGCCTACGCACCTGAGAAAACGCGCTTACCAGGGGAAGGGTGGCAACTCTATATTAGCTAGAGTATACAGCCTCGCTGAGCGATGTGGGTGGGTTGTTTAGGGTTATTTGGGGGTATTTTCGTATATTTTTGGGTTTGGGAATTTCTAAAAGTATCCTTCTCTCTTATTAGACGTGTGGATGCGATGTTGAGGGTCGTGACATTCGAATCGATACGTATTTTGACATATGTTTATTTTCGGTCCGAACCAGACCGGGTTGGTCGTTTGGAGTTATTTGTTGGCATTTCTGTACTTTTTTGGGTTTGGGATTTTCTAAAAAGTGTCTTTATCTCTTATTAGACGTGTGGATGCGATGTTGAGGGTCGTGACCTTCGAATCAATACCTATTTCGACATATGTTCATTTCTGGTCCGAACCAGACCGGGTTGGTCGTTTGGAGTTATTTGGGAGGCATTTCTATAACCTTTTGGGTTTGGGTCTTTCTAAAAAGTGTCTTTATCTCATATTAGATTTGTGGATGCGATGTTGAGGGTCGTGACCTTCGAATCGATACCAATTTTGACATATGTTCATTTTCGGTCCGAATCAGACCGTTTTGGTCGTTTGGAGTTATTTGGGGGCATTTCGTAACCTTTTGGGTTTGGGTCTCTCTAAAAGGTGTCCTTATCTCTTATTAGACGTGTAGATGCAATGTTGACTGTCGTGACCTTCGAATCGATACCTATTTCGACATGTGTTCATTTTTTATTTAAACCAGAGTGGTTGGGTCGTTTGGGGTTATATGGGGCCATTGTTGTACTTTTTTGGGTTTGGTATTTTCTAAAAAGTGTCCTTATCTCTTATTAGACGTGTGGACACGATGTTGATGATCGTGACCTTCGAATCATTTTGGTATATGTTCATTTTCGATTTAAACCAGACCGGGTGGGTCGTTTGGGGTTATTTGGGGGCATTTCTGTACTTTTTTGGCTTTGGTATTTTCTAAAAAGTATCCTTGTCTCTTATTAGATCTGTGGATACGAAGGTGAGGGTAGTGACCTTCGAATCGATACCTATTTCGACATATGTTCATTTTCGATTTAAACCAGGCCGGGTGGGTCGTACAGGGTTATTTGGGGGCATTTCTATACTTTTTTGGGTTTGGGATTCTCTAAAAAGTGTCCTTATCTCTTATTAGACGTGTGGGCACGATGTTGATGATCGTGACCTTCGAATCATTTTGGTATATGTTCATTTTTGGTTTAAACTAGACCAGGTGGGTCGTTTGGGGTTATATGGGGGCATTTGTGTACTTTTTTGGCTTTGGTATTTTCTAAAAAGTATCCTTGTCTCTTATTAGATGTGTGGATGCGAAGGTGAGGGTAGTGACCTTCGAATCGATACCTATTTCGGCATATGTTCATTTTCGATTTAAACCAGTCCGGGTGGGTCGTACGGGGTTATTTGGGGGTGTTTCTGTACTTTTTTGGGTTTAGGATTCTCTAAAAAGTGTGCTTATCTCTTATTAGAGTTGTGGATGCGATGTTAATGGTCGTGACCTTCGAATTGATACGTATTTCGACATATGTTCATTTTCGGTTCGAACCAGACCGGGTTGGTTGTTTGGAGTTATTGTGGGGCATTTCTATACTTTTTTGGATTTGGGATTTTCTATAAAGTGTCCATATCTCTTATTAGACGTGTGGATGCGATGTTGAGGATCGTGACCTTCGAATCGACACTTGTTTCGACATATGTTCATTTTTGGTTTAAACCATACCGGGTCATTTGGGGTTTATTGGGGGCATTTCTATACTTTTTTGAGTTTGGTATTCTCTAAACAGTATCCTTATCTCTTATTAGACGTGTGGATGCGATGTTGAGGGTCGTGACCTTCGAATCGATACCTATTTTGGCATATGTTCATTTTTTGTTTAAACTAGACCGGTTGGGTCGTTCGGGGTTATTTGGGGGCATTTCTATACTTTTTCGGGCTTGGGATTCTCTAAAAAGTTTGCTTATCTCTTATTTGACGTGTGAATGCGATGTTGAGTGTCGTGACCATCGTATTGATACCTATTTCGACATATGTTCATTTTTGTTTTAAACCAGAGTGGGTGGGTCATTTAGGGTTATTTGTGGGCATTTCTGTGCTTTTTGGGTTCGGTATTTTCTAAAAAGTGTCCTTATCTCTTTTTAGACGTGTGGATGCGATGTTGAGGATCGTCACCTTCGAATCGATACCTATTTTGGCATATATTCATTTTCGGTTTAAACCTGACCGAGTCGGTCGTTTGGGGTTATTTGGTGGTATTTCTGCACATTTTTGGGTTTGGGAATTTCTAAAAAGTATCCTTATCTCTTATTAGACGTGTGGATGTGATGTTGAGGGTCGCGACCTTCGAATCGATACGTATTTTTGACATATGTTCATTTTCGGTCTGAACCAGACCGGGTTGGTCATTTGGAGTTATTTGGGGGCATTTTTGTACTTTTTTGGGTTTGGAATTTTCTAAAAAGTGTCCTTATCTCTTATTAGACTTGTGGACGCGATGCTGAGGGTCGTGACTTTTGAATCGATACCAATTTCGACATATGTTCATTTTCGGTCCGAACTAGACCAGGTTGGTCGTTTGGAGTTATTTGGGGGCATTTTGTACGTTTTTGGGTTTGTTATTTTCTAAAATGTGTCCTTATCTGTTATTAGACTTGTGGATTCGATGCTGAGGGTCGTGACCTTCGAATCGATATCAATTTTGACATATATTCATTTTCGATCCGAACCAGACCGGGTTGGTCGCTTGAAGGTATTTGGGGGCATTTTTGTACGTTTTTGGGTTTGGTATTTTCTAAAATGTGTCCTTATCTCTTATTAGACTTGTGGATGCGATGCTGAGGGTCGTGACCTTCGAATTGATACCAATTTTGACATATGTTCATTTCCAATCCGAACCATATCAGATTGGCCGTTTGGAGTTATTTGGGGGCATTTCGGTACCCTTCTCGGTTTGGGACTCTGTAAAAAGTGTCCTTATCTCTTATTATAATTGTGGATACGATGTTGATGATTGTGACCTTTGAATCGATACCTATTTCGGCATATGTTCATTTTCGGTTTAAACCAGACCGGGTGGGTCGTTTGGGGTTATTTGGGGGCATTTCCATACTTTTTTGGCTTTGGTATTTTTTAAAAAGTGTCATTGTCTCTTATTAGACGTGTGGATGCGATGTTGAGGGTAGTGACCTTTGAATCGATACCTATTTCGGCATATGTTAATTTTCGATTTTAACCAAACCGGGTGGGTTGTTCGGGGTTATTTGGTGGTATTCTATACTTTTTTGGGTTTGGAATTCTCTAAAAAGTGTCCTTATCTCTTATTAGACGTGTGGATGCGATGTTGAGGTTCGTGACCTTTGAATCGATACTTATTTTGACATATGTTCATTTTCGGTTTAAACTAGACCGGGTGGGTCATATGGTGTTATTTAGGGGCATTTGTGCACTTTTTTGGGCTTAGTATTCTCTAAAAAATGTCCTGATCTCTTATAAGTCGTGTGGATGCGATGTCGAGGGTTGTGACCTTCGAATCGATACCTATTTCGGCATATGTTCAATTTTTGGTTTAAACTAGTCCGGGTGGGTCGTTTGGGGTTATTTGGGGGCATTTCTATACTTTTCTGGGTTTCGGATTTTCTAAAAAGTGTCCTTATCTCTTATTGGACGTGTGGATGCGATGTTGAGGGTCGTGACCCTTGAATCGATACTTATTTTGACATATGTCCATTTTCGGTTTAATCTAGATTGGGTGGGTCATTTTGGGTTATTTGGGGGCATTTCAGTACTTTTTTGGGGTTGGTATTCTCTAAAAAGTGTTATTATCTCTTATAAGACATGTGGATGTGATGTTGAAGGTCGTGACCCTCGAATTGATACCTATTTTGGCATATGTCCATTTTCGGTTTAAACTAGACCAGGTGGGTAGTTTGGGGTTATATGGGGGCATTTCTATAATTTTTTGGGTTTTGAATTTTCTAAAAGGTATCCTTATCTCTTATTAGACGTGTGGATACAATGTTGAGGATCGTGACCTTCGAATGAATACCTATTTCGACCTATGTTCATTTTCGATTTAAACCAGATCGGGTGGGTCGTTTGGGGAAATTTGGGGGCATTTCTGTTTTTTTTCGGTTTAAGATTCTCTAAAAGTGTCCTTATCTTTTATTAGACGTGTGGATACGATGTTGTGGGTTCTGACCTTCGAATCGATACTTATTTTGACATATGTTCATTTTCGGTTTAACTAGACCGGGTGGGTCATTTGAGGGCATTTTTGAACTTTTTTGGGCTTGGTATTCTCTAAAAAGTGTCCTTATCTCTTATAAGATGGGTGGATACGATGTTTAGGGTCGTGACCTTCGAATCGATACCTATTTCGGATATGTTCATTTTTTATTTAACCAAACCGGGTGTGTCTTTTGGGGTTATTTGGGGACATTTCTGTACTTTTTTGGCTTTCAGATTTTTTGAGAAGGGTCCTTATTCCTTTCTAGACGTGTGGAAGCAATGTTGAGAATCGTGACCTTCGAATGAATACCTATTTCGACCTATGTTCATTTTTGGTTAAAGCCAGATCGGGTGGGTCGTTTAGGGTTATTTGGGGGCATTTCTATACTTTTTTTTGGTTTGGAATTCTCCAAAAAGTGTCCTTATCTCTTATTAGACATGTGGATGCGATGTTGAGGGTCGTGACATTCAAATCGATACTTATTTTGTCATATGTTCATTTTCGGTTTAAACTAGACCGGGTGGGTCATTTGGGGTTATTTGGGGGCATTTCTATACTTTTTTGCGCTTGGTATTCTCTAAAAAGTGTCTTTATCTCTTATAGGACGTGTAGATGCAATATTGAGGGTTGTGACCTTTGAATCGATACCTATTTTGGCATATGTTCAATTTTTATTTAAACCAGACCGGGTGGGTCGTTTGGGATTATTTGGGGGCATATTTGTAAATTTTTGGGTTTGGGATTTTCTAAAAAGTATCCTGATCCCTTATTAGACGTGTGGATTCGATGATGAGGATCGTGACCTTTGAATCGTTACGTATTTCAACATATGTTCATTTCCAGTCTGAACCAGACTGGGTTGGTCGTTTGGAGTTATTTGGGGGCATTTCTGTATTTTTTGGGGTTTGGGACTTTCTAAAAAGTGTCCTTATCTCTTATTAGACGTGTGGATGCAATGTTCACAGTCACGACCTTCAAATCGATAACTATATCGACATATGTTCATTTTCGGTTTAAACCAGGTGGGTTGTTTGGGGTTATTTGGGGGCATTTCTGTACTTTTTTTGGTTTTGTATTTTCTAAAAAGTGTCCTCTCTTATTAGATGTGTGGATACGATGTTGATGATCGTGGCCTTCGAATCAATAACTATTTCGGCATATGTTCATTTTCGGTTTAAACCAGATCGGATGGGTCGTTTGGGGTTATTTGGGGGCATTTCTGTACTTTTTTGCCATTGGTATTTTCTAAAAAGTTTCCTTATCTCTTATTAGACGTGTGGATGCGATGTTGAGGGTAGTGACCTTCGAATCGATACCTATTTCAGCATATGTTCATTTTCAATTTCAACTAGATCGGGTGGATCGTTCGGGGTTATTTGGGGGCATTTCTGTACTTTTATGGTAAAAAGTGTCCTTATCTCTTATTATACGTGTGGATGCGTTGTTGAGGGTCGTGACCTTCGAATCGTTTATTTTGACATATGTTCATTTTTGGTTTATACTAGACCGAGTGGGTCATTTGGGGGCAATTTTGTACTTTTTTGGGCTTGGTATTTTCTAAAAAGTGTCCTTATCTCTTATAAGACGTGTGGATGCGATTTTAGGGTCGTGACCTCCGAATCGATACCTATTACGGCATATGTTCATTTTTTATTTAACCAGACCGGGTGGATCGCTTGGGGTTATTTGGGGGCATTTCTGTACTCTTATGGGTTTTGGATTTTCTAAAAAGTGTCCCTATCTCTTATTTGACGTGTGGATGCAATGTTGAGGATCGTGACCTTCGAATGATTACCTATTTCGACCTATGTTGATTTTCGATTTAAACTAGACCGGATAGGTCGTTTGGGGTTATTTGGGGGCATTTCTATACTTTTTTGGGTTTTGGATTCTCCAAGAAGTGTCCTTATCTCTTATTAGACGTGTGGATGCGATTGAGGGTCGTGACCTTTGAATCGATACTTTTTTTGACATATGTTCATTTTCGATTTAAACTAGACCGAGTGGGTCATTTGGGGTTATTTGGGGGCATTTCTGTACTTTTTTGGGCTTGGTATTCTCTAAAAAGTGTCATTATCTCTTATAGGATGTGTGGATGCAATGTTGAGGGTCGTGACCTCCGAATCAATACTTATTTCGGCTTATGTTCATTTTTTGTTTAAACCAGACCGGGTGGGTAGTTTGGGGTTATTTGGGGGCATTTCTATACTTTTCTGGGTTTCGGATTTTCTAAAAAGTGTCATTATCTCTTATTAGATGTGTGGATGCAATGTTGAGGATCGTGACCGTTGAATGAATACTTATTTCGACCTATGTTCATTTTCGGTTTAACTAGACTGGGTGGGTCGTTTGGGGTTATTTGGGGGCATTTCTATTCTTTTTTGGGTTTGGGATTCTCTAAAAAGTGTCCTTATCTCTTATTGGATGTGTGGATGCGATGTTGAGGGTCGTTACCCTCGAATCGATACTTATTTTAACATATGTCCATTTTCGGTTTAATCTAGATCGGGTGGGTCATTTTGGGTTATTTGGGGGCATTTCAGTACTTTTTTGGGGTTGGTATTCTCTAAAAAGTGTTATTATCTCTTATAAGACGTGTGGATGTGATGTTGAAGGTCGTGACCTTCGAATTGACACCTATTTTGGCATATGTTCATTTTCGGTTGTGGTCAAGTGCATAGCGCACTTGGTAGCTAGTGGTGCGTAAAGGCCCATTGCTATCAGGAGGTCTTGAGTTCAAGTCTCCTGGTTCACATCCTACATCCCCCCCTACCTATCAAAAAAAAAAAAATGTTCATTTTTGGTTTAAACCAGACCGGGTGGGTAGTTTAGGGTTATTTGGGGGCATTTCTATAATTTTTTGGGTTTCAAATTTTCTAAAAGGTGTCCTTATCTGTTATTAGACGTGTGGATACAATGTTGAGGATCGTGACCTTCGAACGAATACCTATTTTGACCTATGTTCATTTTCGATTTAAACCAGATCGGGTGGGTCGTTTGGGGATATTTGGGGGCATTTCTGTATTTTTTAGGTTTAAGATTCTCTAAAGTGTCCTTATCTTTTATTAGATGTGTGGATGCGATGTTGAGGGTCGTGACCTTCGAATCGATACTTATTTTGACATATGTTCAATTTCTGTTTATTTAGACCTGGTGGGTCATTTGGGGGGCATTTTTGAACTTTTTTGGGCTTGGTATTCTCTAAAAAGCGTCCTTATCTCTTATAAGATGGGTGGATGCGATGTTTAGGGTCGTGACCTTCGAATCGATACCTATTTCGGATATGTTCATTTTCTATTTAACCAAATCGGGTGTGTCTTTTGGGGTTATTTGGGGACATTTCTGTACTTTTTTGGCTTTCAGATTTTCTGAGAAGTGTCCTTATTCCTTTCTAGACGTGTGGAAGCAATGTTGAGAATCGTGACCTTCGAATGAATACCTATTTTGACCTATGTTCATTTTTGGTTTAAGCCAGATCGGGTGGGTCGTTTAGGGTTATTTTGGGCATTTCTATACTTTTTTTTGGTTTGGAATTCTCCAAAAAGTGTCCTTATCTCTTATTAGACATGTGCATGCGATGTTGAGGGTCGTGACATTCAAATCGATACTTATTTTGACATATGTTTATTTTCGGTTTAAACTAGACCGGGTGGGTCATTTGGGGTTATTTGGGGGCATTTCTATACTTTTTTGCACTTGGTATTCTCTAAAAAGTGTCCTTATCTCTTATAGGACGTGTAGATGCGATGTTGAGGGTCGTGACCTTCGAATCGATACCTATTTCGGCATATGTTCAATTTTTATTTAAACCAGACCGGGTGGGTCTTTTGGGGTTATTTGGGGGCATTTCTGTACATTTTTGGGTTTGGGATTTTCTAAAAAGTATCCTGATCTATTATTAGATGTGTGGATTTGATGATGAGGATCCTGACCTTTGAATCGTTACGTATTTCGACATATGTTCATTTCCAGTCTAAACCAGACTGGGTTGGTCGTTTGGAGTTATTTGGGGGCATTTCTGTATTTTTTGGGGTTTGGGACTCTCTAAAAAGTGTCCTTATCTCTTATTAGACGTGTGGATGCAATGTTCACGGTCACGACCTTCAAATCGATAACTATATCGACATATGTTCATTTTCGGTTTAAACCAGTTGGGTCGTTTGGGGTTATTTGGGGGCATTTTTGTACTTTTTTCGGTTTTGTATTTTCTAAAAAGTGTCCTTCTCTTTTATTAGATGTGTGGATACGATGTTGATGATCGTGGCCTTCGAATCAATAGCTATTTTGGCATATGTTCATTTTCGGTTTAAACCAGATCGGGTGGGTCGTTTGGGGTTATTTGGGGGCATTTCTGTACTTTTTTGCCGTTGGTATTTTCTAAAAAGTTTCCTTATCTCTTATTAGACGTGTGGATGCGATGTTGAGGGTAGTGACCTTCGAATCGATACCTATTTCAGCATATGTTCATTTTCGATTTAAACTAGATCGGGTGGATCCTTCGGGGTTATTAGGGGGCATTTCTGTATTTTTATGGTAAAAAGTGTCCTTATCTCTTATTATACGTGTGGATGCGTTGTTGAGGGTTGTGACCTTCGAATCGCTTATTTTGACATATGTTCATTTTCGGTTTATACTAGACCGAGTGGGTCATTTGGGGGCAATTTTGTACTTTTTTGGGCTTGGTATTTTCTAAAAAGTGTCCTTATCTCTTATAAGACGTGTGGATGCGATTTTAGGGTCGTGACCTTCGAATCGATACCTATTACGGCATATGTTCATTTTCGATTTAACCAGATCGGGTGGATCGTTTGGGGTTATTTGGGGGCATTTCTGTACTCTTATGGGTTTTGGATTTTCTAAAAAGTGTTCCTATCTCTTATTTGATGTGTGGATGCAATGTTGAGGATCGTGACCTTCGAATGAATACCTATTTCGACCTATGTTGATTTTCGATTTAAACTAGACCGAGTAGGTCGTTTGGGGTTATTTGGGGGCATTTCTGTACTTTTTTGGGTTTAGGATGCTCCAAGAAGTGTCCTTATCTCTTATTAGACGTGTGGATGCGATGTTGAGGGTCGTGACCTTTGAATCGATACTTATTTTGACATATGTTCATTTTCGATTTAAACTAGACCGGGTGGGTCATTTGGGGTTATTTGGGGGCATTTCTGTACTTTTTTGGGCTTGGTATTCTCTAAAAAGTGTCATTATCTCTTATAGGATGTGTGGATGCAATGTTGAGGGTCGTGACCTCCGAATCGAAACTTATTTTGGCATATGTTCATTTTCGGTTGAAACCGGACAGGGTGGGCCTTTTGGGGTTATTTGGGGGCATTTCTATACTTTTTTGGGTTTTGGATTTTCTAAAAAGTGTCCTTATCTCTTATTCGATGTGTGGATTCGATGTTGAGGGTTGTGACCTGCGAATCGATACCTATTTCGACAAATGTTCATTTTCGATTTAAACCAGACTAGGATGGTCGTTTGGGGTTATTTGGTGGCATTTGTGTACTTTTTTGGGTTTGGTATTTTCTAAAAAGTGTTCTTATCTCTCATTAGACGTGTGGATGCAATGTTGAGGGTCGTGGCCTTCAAATCAATACCTATTTCAGCATATGTTCATTTTCGGTGTAAATCAGACCGGGTGGGTCATTTGGGGTTATTTGGGGGCATTTCTATACTTTTGTGGACTTGAAAAGTGTCCTTATCTCTTATTAGACGTGTGGATGCGATGTTGAGGGTCGTGACCTTCGAATCGATACTTATTTCGGCTTATGTTCATTTTTTAATTAAACTAGACCGGTGGGTCATTCGCGGTTATTTGGCGGCATTTCTATACTTTTTTGGTAAAAAATTTCCTAATCTCTTATTAGACGTGTGGATGCGTTGTTGAGGGTCGTGGCCTTCGAATTGATACTTATTTTGACATATGTTCATTTTCGGTTTAAACTAGATCGGGTGGGTCATTTGGGGGCATTTTTGTATTTTTTTGGGCTTGGTATTCTCTAAAAAGTGTCCTTATCTCGTACAAGACGTGTGGATGCGATGTTTAGAGTCGTGACCTTCGAATCAATAGCTATTTCGGATATGTTCATTTTCGGTTTAACCACACCGGGTGGGTCATTTGGGGTTTTTTGGGGACATTTCTGTACTTTTTTTGGTTTCGGATTTTCTAAAAAGTGTCTTTATCTCTTATTAGACATGTGAATGCAATATTGAGGATCGTGACCTTTGAATGAATACCTATTTCGTCCTATGTTCATTTTCGGTTTAAACCAAACTGGGTGGGTCATTTGGGGTTATTTGGGGGCATTCCGGTACTTTTTTCGATTTAGGATTCTCTAAAAAGTGTCCTTATCTCTTATTAGATGTGTGGATGCGATGTTGGGGGTCGTGACCTTCGAATCAATACTTATTTTGACATATGTTCATTTTCGGTTTAAACTAGACCGGGTAGGTCATTTACGGTTATTTGGGGGCATTTCTATACTTTTTTGGGCTTGGTATTCGCTAAAAAGATTCCTTATCTCATTTAGGACGTGTGGATGCGATGTTGATGGTCGTGACCTCCGAATCGATATCTATTTCAACATATGTTCATTTTCGGTTTAACCCAGACAGTGTGGGTCGTTTGGGGTTATTTGGGGGCATTTCTGTACATTTTTGGGTTTGAGATTTTCTAAAAAGTATCCTTATCTCTTATTAGACGTGTGGTTGCGATGTTGAGGGTCGTGGCCTTTGAATCGTTACGTATTTTGATATATGTTCATTTTCAATCCGAACCAGACCGGGTTGGTCGTTTGGAGTTATTTGGGGGCATTTCTGTACTTTTTTGGGTTTGGGACTCTCTAAAAAATGTCCTT
The DNA here is from genome assembly GCF_018873765.1 of Telopea speciosissima. NCBI lineage: Eukaryota > Viridiplantae > Streptophyta > Magnoliopsida > Proteales > Proteaceae > Telopea > Telopea speciosissima. The sequence continues at coordinate 28,376 of NW_025317669.1, forward strand.
ATCTCTTAATAGACGTGTGGATGCAATGTTCACGGTCATGATCTTCAAATCGATAACTATTTCGACATGTATTCATTTTCGATTTAAACCACACCGGTTGGGTTGTTTGCGTTTATCTGGGGGCATTTCTGTACTTTTTTGGCTTTTGTGATTTCTAAAAAGTGTCCTTATCTCTTATTAGATGTGTGGATACGATGTTGATGATCGTGACCTTCAAATCGATGCCTATTTCGGCATATGTTCATTTTTGGTTTAAACCAGATCGAGTGGGCCGTTTGGGGTTATTTGGGGGCATTTCTATACTTTTTTGGCTTTGGTATTTTCTAAAAAGTTTCCTTATCTCTTATTAGACTCTTGGATGCGATGTTGAGGGTAGTGACATTCGAATCGATACCTATTTTGGCATATGTTCATTTTCGATTTAAACTAGACCGGGTGGATCGTTTGGGGTTATTTGGGGGCATTTCTGTACTTTTTTCGGTTTAGGATTCTCAAAAAAGTGTCATTATCTCTTATTAGACGTGTGGATGCGATGTTGAGGGTCGTGACCTTCGAATTAATACTTATTTTGACATATGTTCATTTTCAATTTAAACTAGACCGGGTGGGTCATTTGGGGTTATTGGGGGCATTTCTGTACTTTTTTGGGCTTGGTATTCTCTAAAAAGTGTCCTTATCTCTTATAGGAGGTGTGGATGCGATGTTGAGGGTCGTGACCTCTGAATCGATACCTATTTCTGCATATGTTCATTTTCGATTTAAATCGGACAGGGTGGGTCGTTTGGGGTTATTAGGGAGCATTTCTATACTTTTTTGGGTTTTGGATTTTCTAAAAGTGTCCTTATCTCTAATTAGATGTGTGGATGCGATGCTGAGGATCGTGACCTTCGAATCGATACCTATTTCGGCATATGTTCATTTTCGATTTAAACTAGATCGGGTGGGTCGTTCGCGGTTATTTGGGGGCATTTTTGTACTTTTTAGGTAAAAAAGTGTCCTTATCTCTTATTAGACGTGTGGATGCGTTGTTGAGGGTCGTGACCTTCGAATCGATACTTATTTTGACAAATGTTCATTTTCGGTTTAAACTAGACCGGGTGGGTCATTTGGGGGCATTTTTATAATTTTTTGGCCTTGGGATTCTCTAAAAAGTGTCCTTATCTCTTATTAGACGTGTGGATGCGATCTTGAGGGTCGTGACCTTCGAATCGATACTAATTTTGACATATGTTCATTTTCGGTTTAAACTTGACCGGGTGGGTCATTTTGGGTTATTTGGGGGCATTTCTGTACATTTTTGGGTTTGGGATTTTCTAAAAAGTATTCTTATCTCTTATTAGACGTGTGGATGCGATGTTGCGGGCCGTGACCTTTGAATCGTTACGTATTTTGACATATGTTCGTTTTTAGTCCGCACCAGATTGGGTTGGTCGTTTGGAGTTATTTGGGGGCATCTCTGTACTTTTTTGGGTTTGGGACTCTCTAAAAAGTGTCCTTATCTCTTATTAAATGTATGGATGCAATGTTCATGGTCATGACCTTCAAATCGATAACTATTTTGACATATGTTCATTTTCGGTTTAAACCAGACCGGTTGGGTCATTTGGGGTTTTTTGGAGGCATTTTTGGGCTTTTTTGGGTTTAGGATTTTCTAAAAAGTGTCCATATCTCTTATTAGACGTGTGGATACGATGTTGAGGGTCGTGACCTTCGAATCAATACGTATTTTAACATTAGTTCATTTGGGGTTATTTGGGGGCATTTCTATAATTTTTTGGGCTTGGTATTTTCTAAAATGTGTCCTTATCTCTTATAGGACGTGTGGATACGATGTTTAAAGTCGTGACCTTCGAATCGATACCTATTTCGGCATATGTTCATTTTTTATTTAAACAAGACGGGTTGGGTCGTTTGGGGTTGTTTGGGGGCATTTCTATACTTTTTTGGGTTTGGGATTCTCTAAAAAGTGTCCTTATTTCTTATTAGACGTGTGGATGCGATGTTGAGGGTCGTGACCTTCGAATTGATACTTATTTTGACATATGTTCATTTTCGGTTTAAACCAGACTGGGTGGGTCGTTTGGGGTTATTTGGGGGCATTTCAATACTTTTTTGGGTTTCGGATTTCTCAAAAGTGTCCTTATCTCTTATTAGATGTGTGGATACGATGTTGAGGGTTGTGACCTTCGAATCGATATCTATTTTGACATATGTTCATTTACGGTTTAAACCAGACCAAGTGCGTCGTTTTGGGTTATTTGGGGGCATTTCTGTACTTTTTTGGGTTTGGGATTCTCTAAAAAGTGCCCTTATCTTTTATTAGACGTGTGGATGCGATGTTGAGGGTCGTGACCTTCGAATTGATACTTATTTTGACATATATTCATTTTTGGTTTAAACCAGATTGGGTGGGTCATTTGGGGTTATTTGGGGGCATTTCTATAATTTTTTGGGTTTCGAATTTTCTAAAAAGTGTCCTTATCTCTTATTAGATGTGTGGATAAGATGTTGAGGGTTGTGACCTCCGAATCGATACCTATTTCTACATATGTTCTTTTACGGTTTAAACCAGACCAAGTGCGTCTTTTGGGGTTATTTGGGGGCTTTTTTGTACTTTTTTGGCTTTGGTAATTTCCAAAAATTGTCCTTATCTCTTGTTAGACGTGTGGATGTGATGTTGAGGGTCGTGACCTTCGAATTGATACTTATTTTGACATATGTTCATTTTCGATTTAAACCAGATCGAGTGGGTCATTTGGGGGCATTTTTGTACTTTTTTGGGTTTGGGATTCTCTCAAAAGTGTCCTTATCTCTTATTAGACGTGTGGACGCGATGTTGACAGTCGTGACCTTCGAATCGATACTTATTTTGGCATATGTTCATTTTTGGTTTAAACTAGACCGGGTGGGTCATTTTGGGTTATTTGGGGGCATTTTAGTACTTTTTTGGGCTTGGTATTCTCTGAAAAGTGTCCTTATCTCTTATAAGACATGTGGATGTGATGTTGAGGGTCGTGACCTTCGAATCGATACTTCTTTTGGCTTATGTTCATTTTCAGTTTATACCAGACTGGGTGGGTCGTTTGGGGTTATTTTGAGGCATTTCTGTAATTTTTTGGGTTTTGGATTTTCTAAAAAATGTCCTTGTCTCTTATTAGACGTGTGGATGCAATGCTGAGGATCGTGACCTTCGAATCGATACCTATTTCGACATATGTTCATTTACTGTTTAAACTAGACCAGGGGCGTCGTTTAGGGTTATTTGGGGGCATTTTTGTACTTTTTTGTATTTGGTATTTTCTAAAAAGTTCGCTTATCTCTTAATAGACGTATGGATGTGATGTGGAGGGTCGTGACCTTCGAACCGATACGTATTTTGACATATGTTCATTTTCGGTTTAAACCAGACCTGGTGGGTCGTTTGGGGTTATTTGGGGGCAATTCTGTACATTTTTGGGTTTGGGATTTTCTAAAAAGTATCCTTATCTCTTATTAGATGTGTGGATACGATGTTGAGGGTCGTGACCTACGAATCGTTACGTATTTCGACATATGTTCATTTCCAGTCCGAACCAGACCGGATTGGTCATTTGGAGTTATTTGGGGGCATTTCTGTACTTTTTTAGGCTTGATATTCTCTAAAAAGTGTCATTATCTCTTATAAGACGTGTGAATGCGATGTTGAGGGTCGTGACCTTTGAATTGTTACCTATTTCAGCATATGTTCATTTTTGATTTAAACCGGACCGGGTGGGTCATTTGGGATTATTTGGAGGCATTTCAGTACTTTTTTGGGTTTCGGATTTTCTAAAAAGTGTCCTTATCTCTTATTAAATGTGTGGATGTGATGTTGAGGGTCGTGATCTTCGAATCGATACGTATTTTGACATATGTTTATTTTCGATCCGAACCAAACCGGGTTGGTCGTTTGGAGTTATATGGGGGCATTTCTGTACTTTTTTGGGTTTGGGACTGTCTAAAAAGTGTCCTTTTCTCTTATTAGACGTGTGAATGCAATGTAGACTGTCATGACCTTCGAATCGATACCTATTTCGACATACGTTCATTTTCGGTTTAAACAAGATCGGTTGGGTCGTTTAGGGTTATTTGGGGGCATTTCTGTACTTTTTTGGGTTTTTTTTTTTCTAATAAGTATCCTTATCTCTTATTAGATGTGTGGATACGATGTTGATGACCGTGACCTTCTAATCGATACCTATTTCGGCATATGTTCATTTTCGGTTCAGACCAGATCGGGTGGGTCATTTGGGGTTATTTGGGGGCATTTCTGTACTTTTTTAGGCTTGATATTCTCTAAAAAGTGTGCTGATCCCTTATAAGACATGTGAATGCGATGTTGAGGGTCGTGACCTTTGAATCGATACCTATTTTGGCATATGTTCATTTTCGATTTAAACCAGACCGGGTGGGTCGTTTGGGGTTATTTGGGGCCATTTCTGTACTTTTTTGGGTTTCAAATTTTCTAAAAAGTGTCCTTATCTCTTATTAGACGTGTGGATGCGATGTTGAGGGTCGTGACCTTCGAATCGGTACGTATTTTGACATATGCTCATTTTCGATTCGAACCAAATCGGGTTGGTCGTTTGGAGTTATATGGGGGCATGTCTGTACTTTTTTGGGTTTGGGACTCTCTAAAAAGTGTCCTTATCTCTTATTAGACGTGTGGATGCAATGTTGACGGTCATGACCTTCGAATCAATACCTATTTTGACATATGTTAATTTTCGGTTTAAACCAGACCAGTTGGGTCGTTTGGGGTTATTTGGGTGCATTTCTGTACTTTTTTGGGTTTTGTATTTTCTAATAAGTGTCCTTATCTCTTATTAGATGTGTGGATAGGATGTTGATGACCGTGGCCTTCTAATCGATACCTATTTTGGCATATGGTCATTTTCGATTTAGACCAGATCGGGTGGGTCGTTTGGGGTTATTTGGGGGCATTTCTGTACTTTTTTGGGTTTTTTTTTTCTAATAAGTATCCTTATCTCTTATTAGATTTGTGGATACGATGTTGATGACCGTGACCTTCTAATCGATACCTATTTCGGCATATGTTCATTTTCGGTTCAGACCAGATCGGGTGGGTCATTTGGGGTTATTTGGGGGTATTTTTGTACTTTTTTAGGCTTGATATTCTCTAAAAAGTGTCCTGATCCCTTATAAGACATGTGAATGCGATGTTGAGGGTCGTGACCTTTGAATCGATACCTATTTTGGCATATGTTCATTTTCGATTTAAACCAGACCGGGTGGGTCGTTTGGGGTTATTTGGGGCCATTTCTGTACTTTTTTTGGTTTCAAATTTTCTAAAAAGTGTCCTTATCTCTTATTAGACGTGTGGATGCGATGTTGAGGGTCGTGACCTTCGAATCGGTACGTATTTTGACATATGCTCATTTTCGATTCGAACCAAATCGGGTTGGTCGTTTGGAGTTATATGGGGGCATGTCTGTACTTTTTTGGGTTTGGGACTCTCTAAAAAGTGTCCTTATCTCTTATTAGACGTGTGGATGCAATGTTGACGGTCATGACCTTCGAATCGATACCTATTTTGACATATGTTAATTTTCGGTTTAAACCAGACCGGTTGGGTCGTTTGGGGTTATTTGGGTGCATTTCTGTACTTTTTTGGGTTTTGTATTTTCTAATAAGTGTCCTTATCTCTTATTAGATGTGTGGATAGGATGTTGATGACCGTGGCCTTCTAATCGATACCTATTTTGGCATATGGTCATTTTCGGTTTAGACCAGATCGGGTGGGTCGTTTGGGGTTATTTGGGGGTATTTCTGTACTTTTTTGGCTTTGGTATTTTCAAAAAAGTGTCCTTATCACTTATTAGACGTGTGGATGCGTTGTTGAGGATAGTGACCTTCGAATCGATACCTATGTCGGCATATGTTCATTTTTTATTTAAACCAGACTGGGTGGGTCATTCTGGGATATTTGGGGGTATTTTCTGAACTTTTTTGGGTTTGGGATTCTCCAAAAAGTGTTCTTATCTCTTATAAGAGGTGTGGATGCGATGTTGAGCATCGTGACCTTCGAATCGATACTTATTTCCGTATATGTTCATTTTCGATTTAAACCAGATTAGGTGGGTAGTTTGGGGTTATTTGGGGGCTTTGCTCTACTTTTTTGGGTTTGGTATTTTCTTAAAACTGTCCTTATCTCTTATTAGACGTGTGGATACGATGTTGATGATCATGACCTTCGAATCGATACCTATTTCGACATATGTTCATTTTTTATTTAAACCTGACCAGGTGCGTCGGTTGGGGTTATTTGGGAACATTTTTGTACTTTTTTGGGTTTGGTATTTTCTAAAAGGTGCGCTTATCTCTTATTAGACGTTTGGATGTGATGTTGAGGGTCGTCACCTTTGAATCGATACCAATTTTGGCCAATGTACATTTTTTATTTTAACCAGACCGGGTGGGTCGTTCGGGGTTATTTGGGGGCATTTCTGTACTTTTTTGGGTTTGGGATTCTCTAAAAAGTGTCCTTATCTCTTATTAGATATGTGGATGCGATGTTGAGGGTCGTGACCTTTGAATCGATAGTTATTTTGACATATGTTCATTTTCGGTTCAAACTAGGCCGGGTGGGTCATTTGGGGTTATTTGGGGGCATTTCTATACTTTTTTAGGCTTGATATTCTCTAAAAAGTGTCCTTATCTCTTATAAGACATGTGAATGCGATGTTGAGGGTTGTGACCTTCGAATCGATACCTATATCGGCATATGTTCATTTTCAATTTAAACCAGACTGGGTGGGTCGTTTGGGGTTATTTGGGGGCATTTCTTTACTTTTTTGTGTTTTGGATTTTCTAAAAAGCGTCATTATCCCTTATTAGACATGTGGATGCGATGTTGAGGGTCGTGACCTTCGAATCGATACGTATTTCGACATATGTTCATTTTTTATCCGAACCCAACCGGGTTGGTCGTTTGGAGTTATATGTGGGCATTTCTGTACTTTTTTTGGTTTGGGACTCTCTAAAAAGTGTCCTTATCTCTTATTAGATGTGTGGATGCAACGTTGATGGTCATGACCTTCGAATCGATACCTATTTCGACATATGTTCATTTTCGATTTTAACCAGACCGGTTGGGTCATTTTGGGTTATTTGGGAGTATTTCTGTACTTTTTTGGGTTTTGTATTTTCTAATAAGTGTCCTTATCTCTTATTAGACGTGTGGATATGATGTTGATGATCGTGACCTTCGAATCGATACCTATTTCGACATATGTACATTTTCGCTTTAAACCAGACTGGGTGGGTCATTTGGGGTTATTTGGGGGCATTTCTATACTTTTTTGGCTTTGGTATTTTCTAAAAAGGTTCCTTATCTCTTATTATACATGTGGATGCGATGTTGAGGGTCATGACCTTCGAAACGATACCTGTTTCGACATATGTTCATTTACAGTTTAAACCAGACCAGGTGTGTCATTTGGGGTTATTTGGGGGCATTTTTATACTTTTTGGGTTTGGGATTTTCTAAAACGTCCGCTTATCTCTTATTAGACGTATGGATCTGATGTTGACGGTCATGACCTTCGAATTGTTACCTATTTCGACATATGTTCGTTTTCGGTTTAAACCAGACCGGTTAGGTGGTTTAGGGTTATTTGGGGACATTTTTGTACTTTTTTGGCTTTGGTAATTTCCAAAAACTGTCCTTATGTCTTATTAGACGTGTGGATGCAATGTTGAGGGTCGTGACCTTCGAATCGTTACGTAGTTCGACACATGTTCATTTTCAGTCCGAACCAGACCGAGTTGGTCGTTTGGAGTTATTTGGGAGCATTTTTGTACTTTTTTGGGTGTGGGATTTTCTCTTATAAGACGTGTGGATGCGATGTTGAGGGTCGTGACCTTCGAATCGATACTTATTTCGACATATGTTCATTTTCGATCCGAACCAAACCGGGTTGGTCGTTTGGAGTTATATGTGGGCATTTCTGTACTTTTTTTGGTTTGGGACTCTCTAAAAAGTGTCCTTATCTCTTATTAGATGTGTGGATGCAATGTTGATGGTCATGACCTTCGAATCGATACCTGTTTCGACATATGTTCATTTTCGGTTTTAACCAGACCGGTTGGGTCATTTGGTGTTATTTGGGGGCATTTCTGTACTTTTTTGGATTTTATATTTTCTAATAAGTGTCCTTATCTCTTATTAGACGTGTGGATATGATGTTGATGATCGTGACCTTCGAATCGATACCTATTTTGACATATGTTCATTTTCGTTTTAAACCAAACTGGGTGGGTCATTTGGGGTTATTTGGGGGCATTTTTATACTTTTTTGGCTTTGGTATTTTCTAAAAAATTTCCTTATCTGTTATTATACGTGTGGATACGATGTTGAGGGTCATGACCTTCGAAACGATACCTATTTCGACATATGTTCATTTGCAGTTTAAACCAGACCAGGTGCGTCGTTTAGGGTTATTTGGGGCCATTTTTGTACTTTTTGGCTTTGGTAATTTTCAAAAACTATCCTTATCTCTTATTAGACGTGTGGATTCGATGTTGAAGGTCGTGACCTTCAATCATTACCTAGTTCAACACATGTTCATTTTCGGTCCGAACCAGACCGGGTTGGTCATTTGGAGTTATTTGGGAGCATTTTTGTACTTTTTTGCGTGTGGGATTTTCTAAAAAGTGTCCTCATCTCTTATTAGACGTGTGGATGCGATGTTGAGGGTCGTGACCTTCGAATCGATACCTATTTCGACATATGTTCAGCTCCGGTCTGAACCATACCGGGTTGGCTATTTGGAGTTATTTGGGCGCATTTCAGTACCCTTCTACGTTTGGGACTCTCTAAAAACTGTCCTTATCTCTTATTAGAAGTGTGGATGAGATGTTGACGGTCATTACCTTCGAATCGATGCCTATTTCGACATATGTTCATTTTTGGTTTAAACCTGACTGGTTGGGTCATTTGGGGTTATTTGGGGGCATTGCTATACTTTTTTGGGTTTAGTATTATCTAAAAAGTATCCTTATCTCTTATTAGACGTGTGGATGCGATGTTGGGGGTCGCGACTGTCGAATCGATACCTATTTTGGTATATGTTAATTTTCGGTTTAAACCAGACTGGGTGGGTCGTTTGGGGTTATTTCGGGGCATTTCTGTACTTTTTTTATTTTGGTATTTTCTAAAAAGTGTCCTTATCTCTCATTAGATGTGTGGATGTGATGTTGAGGGTAGTGACCTTCGAATGATTATCTATTTTGGCATATGTTCATTTTTGGTTTAAACAAGACCGGGTGGGTCTTTTGGGGTTATTTCGGGGCATTTCTATACTTTTTTGGGTTTGGGACTCCCAAAAAATTGTCCTTCTCTCTTATTAGACTTGTGGATGAAATGTTGACGGTCATGACCTTCGAATCGATACGTATTTTGACATATGTTCATTTTTTATTTAAACCAAACTTGGTGGGTCATTTTGTGTTATTTAGGGGCATTTCTGTACTTTTTTGGGTTTGGTATTTTCTAAAAAGTGTCCTTATCTCTTATTAGATGTGTGGATGCAATGTTGAGGATCGTGACCTTTGAATGAATACCTATTTTAACATATGTTCAATTTCGGTTTAAACCAGACCGGGTGGGTCGTTTAGGGTTATTTGGGGGCGTTTCTATACTTTTTTGGGTTAGCGATTTTCTAAAGAGAGTCCTTATCTCTTATCAGGTGTGTGGATGCAATGTTGAGGATCGTGACCTTCGAATGAATACCTATTTTGATCTATGTTCAATTTCGGTTTAAACCAGACCGGTTGATCGTTTGGGGTTATTTGCCCCCGGGTGGATCGTTTTGGGTTATTTGGGGGCATTTCTATACTTTGTTGGGTTTGGGATTCTCTATAAAGTGTCCTAATCTCTTATTAGACGTGTGGATGCGATGTTGATGGTCGTGACCTTCGAATCGATACTAATTTTGACATACGTTCATTTTTTTTTTAAACTAGACCGGGTGGGTCATTTGGGGTTATTTGGGGGCATTTTTTTATCTTTTTGGGTTTGGTATTGTCTAAACAGTGTCGTTATCTCTTATAAGACGTGTGGATACGATTTTGAGGTTGTGGCCTTCGAATCGATACCTATTTCGGCATATGTTCACTTTCGATTTAAACCAGACCGGGTGGGTCATTTGGGGTTATTTGGGGTCATTTTTGCACTTTTTCGGGTTTCGAATTTTCTAAAAAGTGTCCTTATCTCTTATTAGATGTGTGGATGCGATGTTGAGGGTAGTGACCTTTGAATCGATACCTCTTTCGGCATATGTTCATTTTTTATTTAAACCAGGCCGGGTGGGTCGCTCGGAGTTATTTGGGAGCATTTTTGTACTTTTTTGGGTTTGTGATTCTCTAAAAAGTGTCATTATCTCTTATTAGATGTGTGGATGCGATGTTGAGGGTCGTGACCTTCGAATCGATACTAATTTTGACATATGTTCATTTTCATTTTAAACTAGACCGGGTGGGTCATTTGGGGTTATTTGGGGGCATTTCCATACTTTTATGGGTTTAGTCGTCTCTAAAAACTGTTCTTATTTCTTATAAGACGTGTGGATGCGATGTTGAGGGTCGTGACCTTCAAATCGATAATTATTTCGACATATGTTCATTTTCGGTTTAACCATACTGGGTGGGTCATTTGAGGTTATTTGGGGGCATTTCTGTACATTTTTGGGTTTGGGATTTTTTTAAAGTATTCTTATCTCTTATTAGATGTGTGCATGCGATGTTGAGGGTCGTGACCTTCGAATCGTTACGCATTTTGACATATGTTCATTTCCAGTCCAAACTAGACCGGGTTGGTCGTTTGGAGTTATTTGGGGGCATTTTTGTACTTTTTTTGGTTTGGGATTATCTAAATAGTGTCCTTTATCTCTTATTAGACGTGTGGATGCGATGTTGAGGGTCGTGGCCATCGAATCGATACCTATTTTGACATATGTTCATTTTTTATTTAAACCAGATTGAGTGGGTCGTTAGGGGCATTTCTATACCCTTCTGGGCTTGGGATTTTCTAAAAAGTGTCCCTATCTCTTATTAGACGTGTGGATGCGATGTTGAGGGTTGTGACCTTCGAATCGATACCTATTTTGGCATATGTTCATTTTTAGTTTTAACCAGACCGGATGGATCGCTCGCAGTTATTTGGGGGCATTTCTATACTTTTTTGGGTTTGGGACTCTCAAAAAATTGTCCTTGTCTCTTATTAGACATGTGGATGAAATGGTGACGGTCATGACCTTCGAATCGATACGTATTTGACATATGTTCATTTTCGATTTAAACCAGACTGGGTGGGTCGTTTTGGGTTATTTGGGGGCATTTCTATACTTTTTTGGGTTTGGTATTTGCTAAAAAGTATCCTTATCTCTTATTAGATGTGTGGATGCAATGTTTAGGATCGTGACCTTTGAATGAATACCGATTTCAACATATGTTCAATTTCGGTTTAAACCAGACCGGGTGGTCATTTGGGGTTATTTGGGGGCGTTTCTATACTTTTTTGGGTTTGAGATTTTCTAAAGAGAGTCCTTATCTCTTATAAGACGTGTGGATGCAATGTTGAGGGTCGTGACCTTTGAATTGATACTTATTTTGGCATATGTTCATTTTTTATTTAAAACCAGATCGGGGTGTATCGTTTAGGGTTATTTGGGGGCATTTCTGTACTTTTTTGGGTTTGGGATTTTCTAAAGAGTGTCCTGATCTCTTTTCGACGTGTGGATGCGATGTTGAGGGTCGTGACCTCCGAATCGATACTAATTTTGACATTGTTCATTTTCGATTTAAACTAGACCGGGTGGGTCATTTGGGGTTATTTAGAGGCATTTCTATACTTTTTTGGGTATGGTTGTCTCTAAAAACTGTTCTTTTCTCTTATAAGACTTGTGGATGCGATGTTGAGGGTCGTGACCTTCGAATCAATACTTATTTCGACATATGTTCATTTTCGGTTTAAACCATACACAATGTGTCATTTGAGGTTATTTGGGGGCATTTCTGTACATTTTTGGGTTTGGGATTTTCTGAAAAGTATCCTAACCTCTTATTAGACGAGTGGATGCGATGTTGAGGGTCGTGACCTTTGAATCATTACGTATTTCGATATATGTTCATTTTTAGTCCGAACCAGACCGGGTTGGTCGTTTGGAGTTAATTGGGGGCAATTCTGTACTTTTCTGGGTTTAGAATTCTTTAACAAGTGTTCTTTATGTCTTATTGGACATGTGGATGCGATGTTGAGGGTCGTGACCTTCGAATCGATATCTATTTTGACATATGATCAATTTCGATTTAAACCAGACCAGGTGGGTCGTTTGGGGTTATTTAGGGGCATATCTTTACTTTTTTGGGCTTGGGATTTTCTAAAAAGTGTCCTCATCTCTTATTAGACATGTGGATGCGATGTTGAGGGTCATGGCCTTCGAATCGATGCCTATTTTGGCAGATGATCAATTTCGATTTAAACTAGACCGGATGGGTCGTTTGGGGTTATTTGGGGGCATTTCTATACATTTTGGGTTTGGTATTTTGTAAAAAGTGTCCATATCAATTATTAGATGTATGGATGCGATGTTGAGAGTCGTGACCTTCGAATGAAAACCTATTTTGATCTATGTTCAATTTCGATTTAAACCAGACCGGGTGGGTCATTTTGGATTAT